>NW_026019957.1:5265513-5316080 GCF_900185275.1 Solanum verrucosum
AAAACTAGCCAGGTGGAAAACACAAAACTTGTCTACGGGTGAAAGATTGACACTAATCAATTTAGTACTTGATGCTCTTCCTACTTACATGATGTTCCCTTTTCCTATCCCAACAAGGGTCACCAAGAGGCTGGACAGTATTAGAAGGAAATTTCTATGGCAGGGTAATAAGGAAAAGAAAGGATTTCACTTGGTAAAGTGATAACTGGAAAGAAGAATGGTGGTTTGGTGATTAAGAACCTAAACTTGCAAAGTAAAGCTCTTCAAATGAAATTGGAAGTACGCAAATGGTAAACAACTGATGTGGGAATGTGTGATTGGGATAAATATATAGCAGAAGACAAATGGATGATCAAAGAGGTGACTTTCCCTTATGAGGTCAGCCTTTGGAGGTCCATTAGCTGTGGGATGAAATGAAGAACAACTCAAAGGTGAAATTTTTTGATGGGAGAAAGACCATGTTTTGGAAGGATAACTGGCATGAGAAAGGCAACTTGGAAGAGTTATTTCCTGATGTTTACAACTTAGTTACAATTCAACAAGGGTTTAAAGCAGATTTATGGACACTACAGGGGTAGAACTTCAACTTCAGAAGACAACTCAATGACTGGGAGGTTTAGAGAGTAGCTGAATTTCTCAACACAGTGGAGCCTTTCAATGGACTTCAAACAAGGGAGGATATTATAGTGGACAGGAAACAATAGAGGAGTTTATAAAGCCAATAGATCTTATAAACTGATGGATCAGACAAACCGACAAATTACAAATTGGCCATGAAAACAAGTATGGAAAAACAGAATATCCCATAAGGTATCATGCTTTGTCAGGTTGTTGGCCAAAGAAGCAGCTCTTACTCAAGAAAATGTCATGAAGGGAGGGATAGCCTTATGCTCTAGATGTTTTCTTTGTGGGGAGACGTTAAAGACTGTTAACCATCTGTTTCTACATTGCAAGTTCACTCAACAATTATGGAGAATCTTTTAAAGTCTCAAAGGCATCTCCTGGACTATGCCTAGGAAAGTTTCTGAGGCTTTAAAGAGTTGGGAGGAAGCAGGAGTACTAGCAAAAGATAGAGGCAGATGGAGATTTCTCTCTGCTTCAATATGGTGGGCAATGTGGAAAGAGAAAACTCTAGGTGTTTTGAGAGCATAGAGAATAGTGTACAGAAAGTGAAGCTCAACTACATTTTGCTATTATGTGTTTGGTGTAATAAGTTGTACTCAACAATGATACTGTCTCTATAATTGATGTTTGTAGACTCAATTTAGCCATAGAGCAGTAAGAATTGGGGCCACTTGTATATAAGTTTTCAAAACAACCCATGTACTGGTTCGTGATATAATACAAAGTTACCAAGTTCAAAAAAAAAATGTTTCTCAGCAAATGGTTGTATTAGGAAGTTCTGATTTACTTTTTTCTTCTGCTTCATCTTCTGTCTGTTCTTGTCAATTGTTTCTTCAATATGAATTAAGTGCTCTTGAGTCTTTCTTGATCGATGGTTATGTAGGCAATTTGGTCTTGTTATTCTATCTTCTTTTCTCTTGTCTTCTTTCTGGTGCGCTATTGATTGTTTCCTTGGGGAGAGTTGGAGGAGTTAAGGTTGAGCACCTCAGATAACATGTTTGGTGAATAGATGTCTACTTCCAGTCTTGAATGTTCTTCTAGTTTCTTTACAGATTCTTAACTAAAGGTGAATGACAGTGGTGGTGCACATGGTTTGGAAAATTATAAGGCAAATTCGAGGTTCTGCTTTTCGTAATGGTTCCTCTGTCCCTCCTTTGTTTGATGTAGAACATGGTTCTCTGCCCTCTGTTTTCCATACCTTTCTTTCCCACTTCTTGTAGTGGCAAAGCACATTGAATGATGAAAAGAAGGTCCGTGTATGGATTCTTCTTGCAGTTCTGTTGCAGTGTCTTTGATTGGTCAAATGAGATAGATAGCTGCTTTATGATCTAACATTCTTGCCAATACATTATCTTCATTTTGCGAGGGGGCAAGAAATTGCTTTTTTTCTTTCCCTTTTTCTATCTTCTTTTTTTGGTTTGGGGGTGGGGGGAGAGATTGTTAACATGGATGTTCCCTTATTCATCGTTTGTCTATTTATCTTTCTGATGTTTCTTCAGGGAATGGTTACTTTTGGGGACTCCTGGATCCAGGAATATAATGAAGCAGGAAAACTCGCGGATGACATCATTTACATGATATCTGAAAGAAATTCGTTGCCCGCAACAGGCCCAGAAGCACAACGCCATTCATCTTTAATAAGGAGGAAGATCACAATATTAGGATTTAGACTTGATAGCTTACAGACTATTGACTCTAAGCTTCCTGTAAAGCAACATTTGTGAGTTTTCCTAATCTGAGTCTTCTTATGCTTAATGTTGTTTAAATGTGATAAATTGCTTGTACTTTGGCAATCTGTTCATATGACTCTTGTCGTGCTGTTAGAGAACTTTGTATATGTTCCTAAATAGGTAGTGGATAGTTGTATTTGACCTGCACCGAGTATATTTTCATTTCATGATGGTGAATACTTATATTAGTTGAAATGTGTTTCTGGTCATATTTTCTTTAGAAATCATATTTTGGCTTCTTATCCAGGGTGATCCATACCTAATCCACTTTAATATTGGTCAATCAATTTTCAATCAGGAAAAAAAAATATATTGGGCTATCAAATATTTCCTGGCTTCCTTGCTTACAATTCTAAATTAAGAGGGTAAAAATTGATCTGATACAACAAATTGACCTCACTTATCATGAACTATGCATAGTTGCATATTCAATCTGCAACTACTGAATTATGCTAAGTCAAATATTTTCTTCCTTTCCCTTAAAAATGTAAAGCGCCACAAGGCATGCAATTTGAAATGGAGGGTGTAAGAGGGAAATGGATAGCAAACACCAGTCATTGTTAGTGATTTGTCCAAATGGAGGATTATAGAAGAGAAAGTATTTCAAATAATCAGCTCTCTTCTTTAGTCTCTGTTGACAATGTCCAGAGTCTAAGTTGTGTTAGTTTGCAGAACTTTTACTTTTATACTTTGGGAAATGTATCCTTTTTCTTATAAATATCTTGAGGGTGGGGGAGGGGCAAGTGTCACAAGAATTTGTAGCAGTTGTCTGTCTGCATATATCTTTGAACACATTGGCCTAATAACATTACTTTTTGTATGGTGATTCTGTATAGATTTGTTAAGCCTTCATCTTTATGCAGGACAGAGAAAGAGATGAATCGTCGCAAGGATATGCTTGCAAATTTAAAATCAAAAGCAACCGAAATGGCCTCCACTTTGAATATGTCGAACTTTGCCAATAGGGACAGCTTGCTTGGACCAGAAACAAAGGCAGCAGATGCTACGAGCAGAACCACAGGCCTTGACAATTATGGTGTTGTTGGTCTTCAAAGGCAAATTATGAAAGGCATGTTGTTATATACTTTGAAAACTTCTCCTGCTATTGGCTTTTCTGTTTCTTTTATATGTTATTTGTTGGCTTTACTATTAATGCAGAACAAGATGAGGGGCTTGAGAAATTGGAGGAGTCTATGATGAGCTTCAAACATATAGCATTGGCAGTTAATGAGGAGCTCGACTTGCAAACAAGACTCATTGTATGAGTTAAATTTTTGCTGGTTCCTATTGAACTACCTCTACAGCTTATTTTCCCTGTGAAATACTGCTTTTCTACTATTGAAGTAGGATGTTGACTTTATCGTGCCTTTATTGTCTGACTCAATGCAGGCTACCCTGGACGAACATGTTGATGTTACTGACTCAAGACTTCAGGTGACAATTTTGTTGCTTTTACAACAACTCATGCAAACCTGATATTGTTGGTTGTTAATGTTGGTACTAATTTTTTTCTGGGATTGCACTTCATAACTTCACTAAGAGTGTAGTGGTATATGGGTTCATGGAACACCAGCTTTTGCTCAAACCCTGCATATGATCGAAACATCCACTAAATATTTCGACTGTGAGCCCAATTATTATTGTACTTTAGCTTGAGGTCATTGTAGGAGTTCATAAACTTTAAATTCTTGATCTTCCTCTGAAGGAAATGAGTAGTGAAGAAGCCAATACCATTTGCTCTAGCCAATGCAATCTTCATTCCTCATAACTTAACTATCTTTGCTCTAGCCATCAACCTACTGAAACCTGTCTTATTTATACAGGAAAGGCTATGTTTTGCACATAGGCAGAATTATTGGGACCTTTTTGATGACATTGATAATTGTTAGTTATGTGGTGGCTTATGACCCTAGTAAAAAAATTCTTTGTTGTTGGTTTGTTTGGGGAAGTGGGGGTGGGGTGGGATGGGTGCTGAATGCTCTAAGAAAATTGATCCTTTTTATTGATATGATGGGAGAATATGTTAAAGAGTGGATAATCCTACAGAAAAAATGTGATATTCGAACATGTTATCCAAAAATGAACCAAAGAAATAGGATTGTGGCACTAATGTAGATAAGGGTGCTTTTCACTGTTTCAAACTCTCTTCTATTTCTCTCGTTCCTTAAGTGCAATGGGTGATAGAGGAGCCTACTTCACACGGTCTACTCCTCTGTTTTCATCCTCTGAACTTCAAGCATAACCATCTTGAAACCACCCGTTCAATTTCAAACTTGTTCCAGGCTATACACCATTATGGAATCAGGTAATGAGACTGAGAAGGTTGATTATGCTCTAAACGGTTCATTGAATCTTCATCTATAGACCATAATGCTGTACATTCACCAAAGAAAATGGGAAAAGAGGGGCATTTGGCAATTCCTGGAGTACACCCATGGATGAAGAAGGACAAACTTACTATTTTTACTAAACAAAGTGTTCTGCACCATGGATTCTCATAAACATATACTGCCGTTTGTAGAATTTTGGTGCTTATATCTGTCCCCTCTGAAATAAACTACGTCGACGCACAATCTATTTCTTTTATAACGTTCAAAGAACTGGGCTCTTTGGAGAATAAAGAGTTTGACTTGGAAAATTTTTGGTGTCCTCCTGTTGCTGCTCTTACCTCGTGGACTTGCACTAAAAGTTTATCTTTGTATTTCTTTCAAGTTTGCTTGGCCTTCTATACTCCATTGATTGCTAGAGTACGTACTTGCTGGATGGGAGAATGTAAGAAGTCTCAATGCATGTTAACAGAGCAGTTATATACTTATGAATCTTGGTGATATGTCTGAGATTTTTCAGTTTTCTGTTTTTATGCAGGATATTGATAGAACGACGCATTTCTTTCATTTATCTTCTTTCTTCTACAATACTCTCTTGATGATAATTCTCTGTTCACATTTAACTTAGTGTTTCCTCTTGGTTTTCCTGATAATTGAACTGTGAACAGCGAGTGGGGAGGAAGGTTGGAATTTTGAACAAACGCACAAAGTGTGGTTGCTCTTGCTTGTGCATGCTTTTATCAGTGATTGGGATTGTACTACTTGTTGCACTTATATATATGTTGATCAAGTATCTGTAATTGGGTTGGACAAAAGGTAAACTGTAAATGCAAAAGAACTAGTACATTGAGTGTAAGTCGGGAGAATTCGAACTTTTGAAATCTTCCCTCTGCTTCTGTTTTCATGCATTGCTTGGTTTGATTTGATATGTTCCATGATCTTGAATTCTTGATTGAATATATGTACTTGAGACAGATTTTTCTGAGCTTCGAAACGGCCAAAGAGGAATGAGTTGAAAAATTCAATATAATTTACAAAACGAAGAAATAAAAATATTTGTAATAGGTAAAAAAGTTACTCCATTGATTAGTGTGGGAAGTAAAAGAAAAATATAAGTTATAAGTGGAAGTTACTTGGTTTAATTTCTCTGGAAACATATACTAGGTGAGTTGGAAAATGGAAAACATAGTTTCTCCATAGCTTGTTAAATTCTCCATTAGATAGGTCCGAAGCACTAGGCTGAAAGGAAAAGGAATAACAACAATGCTACACCCCAAAACTATACGGAGCCCTTCCGAATGAGTAATGGCCTAGATACAAGTTGTTCAGGTGAAAGTTACAAAAGCAACAAATTAAGCTTCTCCTACCAAGTTTGGTGAATACTTGGGTTGGCAGAAAGAAAATAATCAACTGGTACAAAATGTTACAGGTAGTAAACCTACTGTACATGCATGTTATAAGAGAAGAACACCAAATTTTGGTATGCATCTCGTAAAACCTTGTCATGATTTCTACAGCTACATGCAAACACAAATCTGACCCCTTGTGGAACAAATAAGTAGAGTGCAAGAAAAAAAAAGAATGTAGAGATAACAAACTTAGGAGCTAAAAGAACAGATTCCGAGCAGGTGGTTGAGGTTTCGTGGAAGGAGAGTTTGATGAGCTTAGAGTATCAGGTGATACCGTGCTTTCTGTGGTTCCTTTGCTGTTATCAACCAGCTTTGCTCCTCGAGGGTTGTTTAGAAGAGTATTCTGAAAGGACTGTGTGAAACCAGTTGCAATTATAGTGACATGGATCTCTCCATTAAAACGCTCATCCACAACAGCACCAAATATGATGTTGGCAGATGGATCAGCCAAACTTGTGACAACCTGTGAGGTACGTATTTTTCCAAGCAAATCACTATACAAATACTGCCTTGTAAATGGAGGATAAATGGTTTGTTTCAAGAACTTGAAAGTTTGGAAAAACAAAATACATAAAAGAAGGTAAGTTCAGTGCACCTGGGATACTATATTGACCTCCTGCAAAGTTATATCTTTCCCTCCAGTAATGTTATATACAATTCCAGTTGCAGATTGAATTGAAGATCCAATTAGAGGAGCCAGAGTAGCTTGTTCAGCGGCTTCTTCAGCACGGTTCCTACTGGAAGAAGCCCCAACTCCAAGCATTGCCGTTCCAGAATTTTTCATGATTGCCTTTACATCAGCAAAATCCACATTTACCAGCCCAGGTATCTGCAAATAATCAGAATGGATTCCAAAATTAGTTTAGTTTGGTTATATGAATCATCTGGTGTACCATGAACTTCAAAAGAGAACTTCATGTGGATCTGAAAGAAATGAAGGGACTCACAGTGATTATATCAGATATTCCTTGAACGCCTTGACAAAGGACATCATCAGCAAGAAGAAAAGCATTTTGAAGTGGTGTCTGTTCATCAGCAATATCGAGAAGGCGATCATTGTGAATTACTATAAGAGTATCAACATTTTTTTGAAGTTTTTCAATTGCTTCCAAAGCCTGAAAGGTCACCAAGATCATATTACAATCACAAAAGCATTTTGGATGATGGGAACATATGATTTATCATGGAAAAGAAAATCAACCAGTCAGTACAACTTTGAGCATCTTGTTGAGGTTTAGACTGCTTACAATGTTACCTTAGAGTGCACTCAAAATCCTTTAGATTCACCATAGGCCACTTAACTACCATTAAAGGTTGTTGTATCCCACCCGCATCACCACCCTCGAATACACACACATATGGTAAACCCCACGTCTACGCCTTTCCTACTGGGGATCCAAACAGTGGATTTAGATGTCCGGCATGGAACAACAATAATAAGCTTCTTCAAAGATGATGAAAATGGTACTTGCCTGCAGAGATCTTTTGCGTCCTTCAAAGCTGAACGGATATGTGACTACACCAACAGTCAAATAACCTGCTTCTTTAGCTATTTGAGCAACAACAGGAGCAGCACCAGATCCTGTACCTCCGCCCATGCCTGCTGTTATAAACACCATATCTGAACCTTTAAGAGCATTTGCAATGCCTTCCTTCGACTCCTCTGCTGCCTGTTCACCCAACAGAGGATTTCCACCAGTACCTACATCTCTAGACGTGACTTAAATCAATATATCAAGTTATCATAATCTATATAGATAAGTATATGTTTAGCTGCTCTGAAAGAGAGCTTCTGTAGAATAAATTTTTCTACAGAAAGACAAGAAGGTGCAAACCAAGTCCACGAGTTAGAAGCTCTCCAATTTGAATTGGGTTCTCAGCTGTAGACTGCGACAATGCTTGAGTATCCGTGTTTATAGCATAGAAGTCGACACCCTATTATTGGACAGAAATGTTGAGATTTATCATGTGAAATGAAGATGTTAACAATTGAATAGGGGTGTACATTTGTGCTTGGTTGAGTTTGTTATGGTAACAGATGAACTTATTTGAAAGAAATATTAAGTGATAAAATTATAAATGGGGCCGATCAAACAGCAGTGAAAGTGATTTCTAGCTTGTCTTCCTAGCCCACAAGGTATGCATAACTCACACAATGAGAGTGCAACATGATAGTATAATCTGAATGCAAAGTATAAAAACATGGACATCATAATTCAAACCAACACTAAAGCATCTTTCACTACACAATTATGTTGCTCGGACTCTCCAAAATTGTTGTTGAATTTTTCAAAATGCACCATGTTTAGAGTACCCGACATGGACCTGCAGAGACGGAATCAGGATTTGAATAGAAGTGTGTGGATTCCCACACATCTCAAATTAAATTCGAACCGTTGACTAAGAGAGCAGCAAAGCTTAATAGGTTCCTTTTCTGCTATTGGACCAACAACAAACTATACAAATGGATTCTCAAGTCGTAGTTCTTATATATTTATTGAATTTTTCAAAACAAATATAATAACCGCTCAAAAGTTATTGGCTTCCTACCACACAAATATTTTCGAAGAGTCCGAGCAACATGCCTAGACAGAAAATTCAAATCTGGCTACCATCTCAAGGAGCAATTGAAGGAAAATGGTGATTGTACAAAAAATGCAATCAGATTTAGGAAATTTAAAAAACAAAATCCCCACCTGTAACCCGCTGCCGATCATACGGTTAACAGCATTATTGCCGCCGCCACCGACGCCGATAACCTTAATTTTAGCAGAGTTCTTCGGGGACAAGGAGCTGGAAATGCTGAAACGCTGTCGTTTGTTGAGGCATTTCCGGCGAGTCCTCAGAGGGAACCACTGTATAGGGACAAAAGAAGAGTGAATCCTATGGTAAAATTCTAAGGAATTGGAAGAAGAAGACAATATATCTCCTGTGTTGGAGAGTCCCAAAACCGCCATTGATGCACTGTGCTTTTTACCAACAATGAGGCAACAAGTATCTCAAAACAAAAAAAAAAACTTTAATGATTATGTTGACGGTTTGATTTGGTTATGTTTTTACCTCAAATAACTAACGGTTTATTACAAATCAACCCAATCAAATAGAGTGATTTTAAAAGTTTTTTTTTTTTTTTACTGAAATTACAGTATTTAGTAAGCTTTTGGTCATAAATTTATAATATATTCCACTTTTAATTTTTTTTTATGAAGGTAGATTGATTAATATATGATTATGTTTGATTATATATTTTAGAGAAAATGGTCTAAAATCCTCCCAATCTATACCCGAAATTTTAACTATACACTCCAACTTCACGGGTGTTCTATTACCCCTAAACTTCATATTTTTCTATTTTCTACACACTTAAACGCTGACCTGTCATAGGAGGTGAGAACACCTCCTCTAGGCGCGTTAGAAGGTGAGAAGAACTCAACTTTTCATCAATTTTCCTTCAAACCAACTTCGAAAATACAATAATTAGGACTCGGGGCAACTATCGGGAGGGGTAAAACGGTCATTTTACGAAAATTCCCAAAAATGACCTTTAGGGTCATTACATTATTCACCACTAAAAATCATGTTCGTCCTCGAACATAAAGTAGAAGAAGGCAAAAAAATACTCGACGCTATCAACCCCGAGGTGAAATTTCCGAACTCAATAATTACTACTCCAAACGAACCCATTCTTAAACCTTATCCCAAAAATCAATATAAAAAAAAAGGATTCCCAAATCAATCTTGACAACTTAACCCTCAAAGGGTTATTTCAAACCACCGACTAACTCAAAGACTGAATCTGAATCTAAGATTTCAAAACCACAACATATTTACCATGACAAACCCCTAATCATGTAACCACGAGAGAAATTTCGGAATCAATAACCACAGAAAAATCAAGGATGAACCTAAATCAGTCACCAAGCTCTCACAACACACGAACCATCACCGACTCTAGAAAAAATTCCATTCTCATTACCACATTTCCACAAGTCTGAGTCATACTAATCTGATGCATATCCATTGAGCACCCATCTTAGAATAATCACGCTTATCTGACCCACAGATAGAAATGATCAAGTATCCAACTGATGATCGACCCATCCAAGCATATAAAACCTCTAAGGATGCCACCAAAACACTGAAGTAGGATCCGTAATTGTAGACAACTCCAGCAACGGAAGAACTAGGCCCACGGGCCACCTAAACATCGAACCACACCTAGCTGAACCATGCATACAAGGGCAAGATAAATACCTAAATAGCCAAAAACTGTAGCCACATACGGTAGCCTCTCTATACCTTTCCAAAAGCAAGATGACACTTGTAGAACTTTCGAAAACCTTCCACCACCCCAATACCACATCGAACCCACTATCTCTGAATCGGCCCACCCATACAAGTATTCTATTCTGCCAAGAAAGCATGAATCGGTCCATCCGATTCACCACTAGGCATCCACCCACAAAAGTAAAAACACGTCTGAACATAGACAGAGAATCATAATCCAAAACCATGTCTAAAATGAGGTAGGTGGTCACATAAGAATATACAAAACCGAAATTGAACAACCCAAGATATCCCTTCCACGATGTCCATAACACACCTTCCCATTCGTCTGACTTCACAATCAGCCAGTCCAGCCTCATAACAATCATAGACATACTCAATTTATCCATTTTCTCATACTCTTTACAATGATCCATTAAAGCCAACAATATCAATACTACCAGAACATCATAGTCATACCGGCCAGTTACTTTACCCTCAGACGGTCACTAGTATCCAGTCATTCTTAGAAACACATCGTTGCTTCCAAAATTTTGAATTATGGTCCTTCCTCCTTTCATTGAAGCATTTCACGATCGATATGGGTCTCACCCAATCGCTAATAATCCAAGTTCTAAATGTCATAGTACCTTTTCATTGAGATAGAACTATTGAATCACGACCAATATCGATTACATGCGATCCTTTACTTACCCAGCTTCAACTATTATTCAAACCATCATATATCTCATGCCGAAACTTGAAGCAGTTCTTGGTCACTCCAATAATTCCGTATACTATGAGCACACAACCTCTATTTACCATCAAGGATCTATGTAACGCGTTACAACAGTCTGGATAATTCCATAAATAGAGTTATCAACCTAGTTCAAAATCCTCAATAACCATGTAGAGCTATAAGTCCTTCCGGTTGGACACTCGTAAGCCACCTACCATAAGCTGAACAATTCAAACCAATTCAAAAACTGCAGAATTCCTTATACATCCACGTTTACCAAGTGTTCAAAAAGTAGCTGATAACACATCATACATTTGTGCTGAACCAGTCCACCTTGCATTGTCATATCTAACATAAAAGCAGAAATTTACACAATCCTCAACTTCAAACTAAGGATCCACACGTGATGTCTTATTCCTTCACATCTCTTAACTTATATCAATCGCGCAAGACTCTTGTTCTTCCCGTAAATCATTTATCATTATAGTTTCTTGGCCAAACATCCACCGCATATTACCCTTTACCTTAAGTCAAACTTCTCAAATGAAACTTCATCGAAATCTTCTACAATCACAAGTATTTAACTGCTACAACTCAAACCATGCAAAAAGTCCTTCCAATGGCTAAAAAGTTGATACAACCAATCATCTCTTACCTTGCCAACCCACATCTTGACAAAACCAACCCGATTCCTTTTTAATCGTACCTTCCCGCTAAAATCCTTAATTGCCTTTACACGAGTATACTTGTTAAAACTTTCTTCATCCATGGCTTATTGTTGCCCATTTCTTTTGACTCATCATGAAGTCATTAGTTCCCAATATAATCATGACCACCCAAGGGTCGTACCTCGTCCTAGAAACAAGACAGGATCACGACTTCCTAGTATAAAAAATTCACGATTTTCTCTCAAAAATAGGTAGGGTTTAGTTGTTTATGTTCATTTCTACTTCAAATCTTGAATTTATAGTTATAATCTGTTTTAATTTCTTATTTAGGTCTCTAATTTGAATTTTGAATTTTCTCGAAATTCATCAAAAATGGCAAATGAAAACTTGAAAGGATGATTTATGGGTCTTCTACGTTTTAGGAGGTAAATGGGGGAAAAATAGGAATTGGGAGTTGAAGAGGCGGGGGACCCGACGCGTGCAATCACGTTGGACTATGTATTTGGTTTATGTGTTGAGGTCAGCATTTAAGTGTGTAGAAAATAGAGAAATATGAAGTTCAGGGGGTAATAGGACATCCGTGAAGTTGGAGTGTGTAGTTGAAATTTCACGTATAGATTGGGGGGTTTTAGACCATTTTCTCTATATTTTACAAAGAATATGTGAAATGATATTTATGATTGAATGTACTTGAATAAAATTTCAAAAGTGAGTTAGAAATTATGTTGTAAATTGTTTTCTGAATCTGAAATTCGATTTCAAGTTTGTATACAGTAAAAATAGATAAGACATGTGACCAAGTCATACAATGACGTGTGGAAGGTAATAAAAACAACGATGATACCCGAAGTCTGAGGGTACATTCACTTTGTGAAATTAACGTCGGGCTAAGGATTGAAATGCTCGCAGATAACCCAGTAGTCAACACTAGCCGTTATGAAACTGTCCAGAAGAGATGTCGGTCCACTCTTGAATCAAGAGAGGTTAATTCTTGGCAAACAGATCCCAAAAATTCATCCTATAAAATCAACAAATTCATCACATTATACACAATTGAATTCTTTTACCAAAAATTATAATTTTCTCTCTAGCAATTTCATTACTTGTCATCAGTAACTTTCGAGCTTCTTCGAGGATATTTCCACAACACATGCTATATTTGCTTGATATTATTTAATACATTCAATTTGTCTTATTTCAGTTATTATTTATAGCTTTGTTTATTTACATATTTCTTCATCTCGTTCAGTTTCATCTATGTATCCTTTAAACCTCGCATATAAATGAGAGAATATGAGATATAATACATAGCTTTAAGAAAGAACATGGATACATGACATAAAGATTGTACCAGCCTCAACACTACTACTTTTGCTTAAGTTTTCAATTCTGAATGGGATCAGACAGATCAGGAGCGGACTGCGGAGTGAGTAATCATTGATGAAGGAGATATACACGGTAGATGCAAATAGCAATTATGGAGTCAGGTTCAATGATGGAGCCAGGTTCAATAACGAAACAACAATCAAAGAGGTTGAATAGCAATTATTGGAACAGAAGTCCTTTTGAAAGCATAAATAAAATTGGAGGGACTTCAACACCTATAAAGGATTTAATTTAGGGGTATAGATGTTGTTGCATTCCTTTACTCTTTAAAAGATTCACAAGACTTGCATGCCAAATTTTATAGTTAGCAATTGACATGACTATATTAAAGATAATAATGCTCCCATCATTTTATATCATGCTAATTTATCATGCATAAATAAAAAATTAAGATAAAATATGTAAAAATATGTCATATGTTTATTAAATTATTATTACAAAAATCGAGTAGGGATAAATTTAACTCTCCAACATATTCTACCAACCAAAACAAATTCTGCTGAATGGTAGTCTTGAAACAAGCATCAAGAAGAGAGGAGCAAGAGAAAATTATAATTAATTGTATTAAATAACTACTAGTCAAATGTCACAACTAACCATCACAAATTCCTAAACTAAACACAACTTAAGTGGGGCAATACTTCTATTACTACCACTTTCATTTATAATTAGATTGCTTAATCAGGTTAATAATTACTTTTTCGAGACATTTTTATTTGTTCAGTTTAAACTTTACATGCTTAGTAAAGAATAGTGGTTGAATGTTCTATCATAATACTCATATGGATTGATGTTTAGTCTTGGACTTTTAGAAATGATTTGAAGAATGAATAATTAAAAGTAAAACATGAAAAAAGATATTTCTTTTGATATGATAAAAGTGAAATTTATTTTAAACATATAATGAATAAGTAAAAGTGAACGGAGTAAGTACTTAGGGGTCTTGTTTAGTATGAGAGAAAATGAAGAACTAATGTCAAAATTAATTTTAGTATAAGTTTATCTCATGTTTGGTTAAGATAAAATCATGAAATAACTTATTTTCAGATTAATTATTTCAAAATTATAATGTTAATTTTATCCACATTAAAAATTTAATCATGAGATAACTTGTTTTTCAAAACGAGTGTTTAACATAGTAACTAGTCACAAGTAACTACAACAAATTCATGTGAAACTGCGAGGTAAATACAAGTTAAGTTAAGTGGGGTCACGCAACAACTTCCATTAATACAATATTCATTTTAATTAATTACTCCTGTTTTATTTATACATCATCATTTTAGATCTCATGTACATTAAGAAATTAAGTAAGTTTACTATTCTCTTTATTTAATATTTTTTTGAAGTCAAATTTTCAATTATGAATTTATTAATTTGGCCAATACTAATAGATATGAATTATTTACTTAGTTTTTCTATGTTTGTGAAATGTATAGTATTTTTCAAGACTAATAACTTAAAAGAAAAATAGAAAGAAAAGTGTATTTTATGCATTGATTTTGTGAAATGATAAATATTAAGGAGCGATAATTTAGGATGCTTTAATGGTGTTTATAGTTTCTAAGTATGATTAAACAACACCAGCTCGAAAAAACTACCTGCTTTAGTAGCCTTTCTAAAACTCTCTACACTACAAACTTTTTAAAATTGCTAAAACCTCTTTCGTCTTCCTTCATCTTCTTCATCATTCTGTCGAACCCAAATATAGTTCGCATTCCCGACTAAACTTTCTCCGGTAATTCTCGCCGGAAATGTGGAATCTCCGGCGCCTCTCATGCTTATTTGTGCTCCTCTCCTGCTTCTCAGTTACTACTCAAGCACTTAACAATGCAACCACTAAATGGCTCACACTACACGGTAACTTCTTTTCGTTGCTTACTTTCCAATTACTTCCTCAAGTTTGGACCTTTTTTTTGTCAACTTTGAGTTAGCTGAACAATTTTCGCAGAGTGTATGAGTTTGGGTTTTTATTTAGGAAATTGTTAACCTCCAGAGTTCGCTTTAGTAATTTAGGTTTTTTCACCAAAAAAAATTGTTAGAGGATACTGATCAGAGTCTTTTGTGTAGAATTTCAAGTCCAATGCTTCTCCAACCTGCCCACAGGGGAATTGAAAAGTTAATTAATCAGTTTGCCTTTTGCATTCTTTGTTATTCCTGTAATCAACATATATAAACATAAACGAAAATAATGGAAGGAAAATATAGTTCCAATCCCACAAAAGAAAATGAATTTTCCTTAAGAGAATTTAATCCCCTCACACTTGCCCAAGGTTTGGATTAATTCCTAATAGAACAGTGTTCTGTGATATTGGCAGTTGAAATTATAAAACTATAGTGAACTCAACAAACGAAGTAAATCACATGATAGTAATTATTGTTTTTCTTTAAAAAAAATTATGCAAAGAAAAAGAGAAGAAATATATGAATTCTGTGTGCTTTTAGGAAGTAGAAGATTTCGTTTTTGAGTATATCAAATGAGGTGAAGCCTCGGATAATTTATAGCCATCAACAGGTATGGAAGTGACTGTTGGGAAGAGAGGTAACTCTTTGTTGAAAAATTAATCCCGCAAATTTTAGTTGATTAACTTATTTCGCGCGAATTAATTTAAGTTAGAAAAGGGAATGAATTAATGAGAAATGAAAAATAATATTTGTCCAAAAATTCACATCATTTGCCGAATTCGAGCGACGACGACAACCTTTACTAGCTAGAAGGATTGTTTCTATTTAGAAGCACAAAAGATCTCCTCTTCATCACCAATGAGGGAGAAATGGGCTCTATTTTTCCTACGACTTATTTTATTCCATTTCCTAATTCACATTACACCTCATCTTTAAGGCTTAACCTTTAAAAAAACCAACATTCTTTACAATATTTCATAGTTAATATAGCACGTGGTGGATTTTCTTGTTTGCAGGACATGCACCATTAGTTATAGCACGTGGTGGATTTTCTGGATTATTGCCTGATTCAAGCTATGATGCATATATTATGGCATTGGAAACTAGCTTGCCCAATGCGATTATTTGGTGTGATGTGCAACTCACTAAAGATGGGGTTGGCATTTGTTTTCCTGACCTCAAGCTCGACAATGCTTCTGACATTGATTTTTACTTCAAAAATAAGAAGAGTAAATACTTAGTGAATGGAGTACCAACACAAGGATGGTTCTCTACAGATTACAATTTCAAAGATCTCGCGCCCGTCACCTGTAAGTCCAAATATGTTCCACATGTATTTCACGTTATAAGTCCAAGATTCTGGAATCAATGTTTAAGAATAGCAATTTTGCTGCAATATCCCTTCCTATGGTTTATGATATAAAGTATAAACAATTATTTGCAGGGACTTTGTCTCATTTACTATCTTTCGTTCTTTCCTTTTCCTGCTCTATATAATAAAGGGTTCTTCCATGTTGGATTTTTTTATTCTTTCTTGAAATGGCATGTTGGATCCATACGTAAATTTATTTGCATGCCACTGGTAGTTTGCAACTCCTTGATGAACTGCAAAAGAAAGAACCCATCGTTTCAGGACCGCACGTGGGCACATCTTCCTAAGTTGACTCCTTTGGTGAAGTGTGAATGGGCATACTTGTACTCGAGAACATTATGCTAGTATTTATAATCCAATTGAAATTAAACCCTTCTCTCCATAAGTAATTTGAAATACACTTTTGATTCTTCACATATGTTTAAATCAAAGACAATCAGTAATGATGTCTAATAACTCGGCTTTTAAGACAAATACCTGCCGTAAAAAAATTAAAATTGGTATGGAAAATTATGTTGGTCATATAATCTAGAGAATCATAGCCTTGTTAGGGATGCTGAACTGATTACTTTGCTTGTAGCAGTTACTTACGGTGACTGAAGTTTCTACTGACTAAATATTACTTTTATTTTTTTTGGACAGTGAAGCAAGGAGTTTATTCACGAACTTCAAGATTTGATGGAACACAGCAAAGCATTCTTACTGTCCAGGATGTGGTAAACCAAGTGAAACCTCCGGGATTATGGTTGAACATCCAGGTACTTATTCAGTTGTGAAAAGTTTCCATTTATAAGGATATAGTTTGTTTGGTTTTAATTTATTTCAGATTCTTTTCATTTAAAGTTATCAATTAATGTGTTATTACAACATATTGTTGTATATCGTTGGATCTTGCTAAATGTTGCCTTGAGTTTGTGTTGGTGCCGCTTTTATTGATCCTTTGTTTTGCAAATCGTTTTTGCAGCATGACAACTTCTTCGGCCAGCATAATTTGAGTATGAGAAGTTATATTATATCCCTGTCCAGGAGTGTTCTGATCAACTATATTTCATCGCCTGAGGTGAATTTCCTCAGAAGTATTCTGTCACGACTCAATTCACGAGTTACAAAACTCGTTTTCCGATTTCTCGGACAGAATGATGTTGAGCCTTCAACAAATCAAACGTATGGTTCTTTATTGAAGAATCTCACATTTATCAAAACCTTTGCCTCTGGAATTCTTGTTCCCAAATCTTATATCTGGCCGGTGGACAACTCTCTCTACTTACAACCATATACGTCACTTGTCTTAGATGCTCATAAAGAAGGTCTTCAGATTTTTGCATCGGAGTTTGCAAATGATGTACCTTTTGCTTACAATTACAGCTATGATCCCACATCTGAGTATTTGTCCTTTGTTGACAATGGCAACTTCTCTGTTGATGGAGTACTGTCTGACTTCCCAGTAACTCCATCAGCGGCAATAGGTAACCACACTATAATTGATGAATAACAGAATCTCTGTGCTCTTATTGTTGCTTTCATAATATTAGTTGCTCATTCTAGTAAATTACTTGACTGTGAATACGATGACTTGTTGAAGATATCTTCAATTTTGGGCAGTCCCAGAATTTCTTGCATTTCTCAACAATTATTTCCTGTTTTCTAAATATCTTATTGTGTCCTTGGTGCAAAGTAAATCTAGGCAACTCCAAAGTTTCTGGAGGATGAAATTGTGCTAGTTTACAAGACCCGAGTAGTGAGTGGAACTGTAATCAGGGTGTGTTGGACTTTGAAAATGCATAGGCTAATCCCTGAAGAACATAAATATAAATGTTTCTACACACATGTGTGATATATAGAGTCAAATTCATAAGAGTGGGTGGCCACTA
Organism: Solanum verrucosum; assembly: GCF_900185275.1. Classification (NCBI taxonomy): domain Eukaryota; kingdom Viridiplantae; phylum Streptophyta; class Magnoliopsida; order Solanales; family Solanaceae; genus Solanum; species Solanum verrucosum. The sequence continues at coordinate 5,283,811 of NW_026019957.1, forward strand.
TAAAGTCCAATAACTGGTTTTGAGGTGATATGCTTGTCCTAACCTTAATTTGGGAATAAAAAGGAGACATGAAAGGAAAAGTAAATAGTTTTCTTCGAGATAAATGATCACCGATAGTGATATCAAATAGCGGACTGTTGGACACACTAGATTTATAAATGTGGTGGATAAGGTGAAGGTGATCGCAGTTACCTCGGTAATAGCTTAGATTTGAGTATCTGACAGGACCTTTTTTGCATTTTATATTCATGGATATTTTCAGTTAGTCTTGAAGCTCTGTGCTATTTCTCTTTCTACTGTGATAATCTTCATTATTCTTATACTTCTTGTAATGTTGCAGATTGCTTTACTCATTTGGATAAGAATGATAAACCTCGAGGTAAGCTACTAACAACACTCTCATTTTTGTTAGACCGGTCACCGGTGATTGTTGTTTTGCACACTAGATGGCTTTTATACCCGAAATAGGAAAATGCGAACCATTATCCTGCGAAACTTATGAGCTAGTACTATACTCAAGGTTAAAATGGACTGGAAAAGGTTTGATTTGAGAAATTTTGAGTTTGAGATCAATTCTCTGGTCTAATAAAATGAGATTGGTTTCAAATTACTATTCCAGAGAGACTCTTCTATGAAAGAGTAAGCGAAGAATTTGAGAATTATATTGTGTTGGAGATACCTTAGCTTTTCAAGAGAAAATAACCTTATTGAGTCATGTGAATCCAAGCTAGCACTTCTAAAGCTTTGTGCAACGACGCGACCATGCTCATATCTTGAGTAGGACTAAATTGTTCTTCTGTACAAGACGTTATATCTCACTCTTTCTCCATTTTCCTGTTGGCCTACAGAAAAGCTTCTGATTATCACATCTGAAGGAGCAAGTGGAGACTACCCGGGTTGTACTGATTTGGCATATACAAAAGCTGCTTCGGATGGTGCAGATGTTCTTGACTGTCCTGTTCAAATGACAAAGGATGGAATACCCTTCTGCCTGGGCTCTATTAATTTGATAGATAAGACTACAATTTTTCGATCGCAATTCACCAATATTGCTAGTACTGTCCCAGAACTGAACATAACTAATGGAGTAGTCACCTTTAACCTTACTTGGGATGAGATTAATAGCCTGAAACGTAAGTCCAATCTACTTCCCTTTATATTACCTTACAACTTTTCAAACTAAACATCTACCGCCTTCAAGTTTTCAAGATGCTGAAGATAGTATGTTTAATGACAAAAGTTGTTCACGCATCTTCAAGTTAATGGGTTGAATTCAAACCTTATAACAAGAAATCAGCTTGTGAATTGCCATCTCTTTTGCTTGCATGTGAATAATGTAGATATACATTTTCTGGATACTGGTCAGTTAACTAAGTTAGTGACAAAGACTATTCTTTCCTCTTAAAATTAATAAGGTTAACTTCTAGCTTAGCATAAAATATTAACTAATGTACTTAACATGCTCTAATTTCTTGTAGCGGAAATAACAAACGCATGGTTAGAGTTTAGATTGTACCGAAATCCAAAAGCCAGAAATGAGGGAAACTTTGTTTCATTGGCGGATTTCTTGACATATGCAAAAAATGCCTCAACTGTATCTGGTGTCATGATCAGCATAGAGGTGAGTTTATTTATTGCCGGTTCTGTTGACATTGTTGATACCAACAACATTATGTATCAGCAAATGTTAAGTCCATATTTCATTTAAATGCTAATATCCGTTCTGCAATTATTCAACGTGACTTAAATTTTGACAGTCCATAAAAGGGAATTAATATTCCATGAAAGCAAAGAACATCTTTTGGAATATGGATGCAATGATTTTTAACTTCAGTGGTTGACATGATGGATTTTACCTAGATAGAATAAATCCTTTTTGCTCTTGTGGTTCGTGTTTTGCATGCAATTGGCACTAAGGGGTGGAAAAATAATGCCTTGAGATGGAAAATTCCAAAATGGATCCTTTTCAGTTTTCTATTTTAGATCCTGTTTATGGCTAATAAGCAATAAGGTTGTTCTCGTGAAATATTTGACTGATGTCGAAATAAACGACATTTTTCTCAGTTTGTTTTAAGAAGCAAAATTTTACTGCCAGAAGGAACCAACATAATTCCATAACTATTCATTTTTCATCTGTCGATGTTCTGGAACTTGTGCAGAATGCAGCTTACCTGGCAAATCAGGGATTTGGTGTAACTGATGCTGTTCGTGAAGCCTTAAGGAATGCTGGTTATAATAATCAGACAGCGAAGAAAGTTATGATCCAATCAAAAGACAGTTCAGTTCTGAAAGAATTTAAGAAAAACCGCTATGAACTTGTTTATAGGGTTGCTGATGATATCAGTGATATTGAGAGCTCAACTATATCCGAGATCAAGAGCTTTGCTAGTTCTGTAATTTTAACCAAGAATTCTGTTTTTCCAAGCGAGAGTAAGTTTCTTGTTGGGAAAACAAATGTGATGGAGAAACTGCACTCATCAAATCTCTCAGTATACGTTCAACGCTTTAACAATGAATTTGTGTCTCAAGCATGGGATTTTTTCTCAGATTCATCTGTAGAGATAAACAATTATTTCGTTGGAGCTGGCATTGATGGTGTTATAACAGATTTCCCTCGCACAGCTGCTACATACAGAAGTAAGTAATTCCTATACTTCCATCGCATTAGCTTCTCTTTATTTATCGTTCCCTCATTTTTTTGGTGCATTATCTGAAATTCATGCACATGCATCATGTTAGTACTGAATTAAAAAATTTCCGTCTACCTGTGAAAGTAAGCTGCAATCTGCCATATGGTGCTTTTTCTTGTGTATCAAAGTAAAACTACTACTGATTTGGGCATGTAGTGATTGTATTTGGAAATAGCACTGATTTGGGCAAGTATGGACTTACCCTGTGATTCAATACTGAGATATATTCATGTGCTGGGTTATAGGGAACCGTTGTTTGCGTTACAAAGTCCCACCACTGTATTTTAGCCTTGTTAGTCCTGGAGTTCTCCTACAATTCATGTCTCGTCAATCTTTGCCACCAGCAGAAGCTCCCAGCCCGATACTTACCGAAAGTGATGTGGTTGAGCCACCTCTACCTCCTGTTGCAAAGATAACCCCTACTGCTCGCAATGAGTCTACAGCTAATGCAGCTCCCACCTCTCCAATCGGTCAATCCTCAGTTGTAGCCGGCGTTTTCACATGCTGCCTCACCATTCTTCTTGCTGATCTTGTCATCTTTTGATCTCAGTAAGACCATTTTGTGCAATTGTATCTCCATTTTGCAGTTAAATTTCATTTTTTTTTAAAAATGATTATCCTATATTTCGTTTATTAGGTCAATCAGTTAAATATTAAGAATGTAATTAATCTAAAATTATGTTAATCCTTTGGTAATATGAGTAAAACATGATAGGAACTTTTTGTTACCAAAATATTATAGCAGTGTTAAAAGAGATTGGACTAGCCCTTACCGAGACAATATAAAATACTCTCTCACTGACCCTCCGTTTTTCAACCAGTATGTCGTCTACGTATAATATATGCAATAAAGTTTTTAACGAGTGATTTTCAGCTCCTTTGATGAGAAATGTGAAACAAAAAAGAAAAAAAGAAAGATCTCCCGTTGGGAATGAATATGATACCCGAGTGACTGAGTCCTGGGGGAGAGAGAGAAAGGAGGCATTACTCCCAGAAAACGTGCAACCACCCTTTCCTTCCCGCTTCTTCCTTGAGATTCGATCTCATAGAGTTCAATCGTTGTATCGAGATTTTTAGTTTTGGAACTCCTCGATAAACATCATTTTGCTTGTAGATCTTATATGTAAGGAGTGAATTTTATATACAATACACCCTTCATCTCAAATTAATAGTCACTTATACAGTGTATTAGAAGCAATCCTTCTATCCCATAAAGATAGGAATAAAATTTATGTATATCCTACCTTTTTCATACTTCACTTTATGAAATTACGCTGGACTTGTTATTGTTTTTGCTCAAAAATATTATCCCAAAATGATTATCATTTTAAGAGTAAAGTTGGTTGTTATTTCCATTGTACCCTTAATATTAAGAAAAAAATTCCTGATGCATGGTTTTGACTTTCTTATTACTTTTTCTAGTGATATTTTTTAAATATTTCAGAAAATAGTGACATTATGTATATCAAAGGAATGTTATATTGGCCAATATATATCAAGAAGATTAAGAAACATAAAATAAAAAAAATGAAACTAATTGCAATTGATTTGATGAGAGAAACAACAATAATTAGAGAAAGAAACAATTTTATTGAATCTTAAAATTTACAAATACAGTGGTAAATTAATGAATTAGTAGAAATAAAATTTAAAAACCACTGTTTTACTTTTATTTTCTTTCCTTCCCCTACATTTGCATCCTTTGGTCCATTTCCAAGGCTTTAATTCTTCATGTTTTGGAGTCTCTCTGCAAAAATAGAACATATTAATGTGTTATAAAATCATAACCAACTTACTATTATTAAACGTTAAAATCACATAACATATAGTATGTAAAGAAAACTTGATTCTAAAATAAGAAGATTTCGTCCATCAAACAGAACATATATAGAGTGACCCTTTTAGGTACGTTATATACCTTTGAGCAATTTAGCTGTGCAATCTTCATCGCACTTCATCTCACAATGTGTGTAACCAAATCCTGCATCGGAGCATACTTTTTGACAAATATTGTAACAAACTGTGTATTCAGTTGCAACAGCGTTAAATGCTTTTTTAAATTTTTCTGCGTTACTTTCTCCATCAGCCATGGAGACGTGTACAGATGAAGAAATCATAACGATGCAAACGAGAAACATTGCAACAAGCTTCTTTGATGCCTCCATTTTTAAAAAATATAATAAAAATAGTGCTTGTTGCTTGTGTTTCTTTTTTTTTTTTTGTTGGACGATTTGTTTATGCTATTAATTCTCCTATTTATAGTATTTCATTTTGAGAATACACCTCAAATTAATATGGTGGATATCCAATTTTGTAGGATATTGGGGCACTCTAAGTTTTTTCAGATGGTTTGTTTGTGTTTTTATTATTCATTGTCAAAATAAGATCCGTTGAAAAAGGAAAAGAATATCATTTTTATCTGAGATCATCTTATCAAAGATATCATCGGAATCAGGCTCAACAAACTCTAATTATTACTTAATATTGATTCATTTCAATTGTTTTTAGCTTATCAATTATTTACATCATTCTTCTTTATTATCTCGTAATTACAATTGATTCAATTCACGTGTCTTTTAAATAACACTTACAAATTTAGTTATACTTTTTTAAAGGATAAATAAGTGCAATAATTTTTACTTTTTTTCTTGTGCAACAATAATGCTAGTATTTCTTCCGTCCCAATTTATATGACTTAGTTTGACTTGACACGAAGTTTAAGAAAGAATGACTTTTGAAACTTATGGACTAAAATAAGTTATAGATATTTGTGTGACAAGAAATTATTTTATTAAGGATAAAATTGGCATTTTAAAGTTAAGTTGTTACTCGCTCCGTCCCATATTAGTTGATCATTTTCTTTTTTTACACGCATATTAGAAGGAAAAATTGTATAAAATAGCAAACTATTAATTTAAATTAAATGCTATAACCACAGTTTGATTTAATTGTAACCCGTAGCAAACTGTTGTCATTTCGCCTCTCTCCCTGATTTTTTCGCTCCCCACTCTCGTTTCTCGTTGGGCAGTCTCTCATTGCCTCTCTCACTTTATACAAACACAAATGTATAAAATGTGTTTGTGTTTGTATAAAGCGAGAGAAAATTGTATATATACATATCTTTTCATTCCCCTCTCTCCCCTCTCCCAGATCTCGCTCGCCACTCTCCCATATCTCGCTTGCCACTCTAGCTTTATACAAACACAAATGTATAAATTGTGTTTGTGTTTGTATAAAGTAAGAGAAAATTGTATATACAAATATAAATACATATATTTGCGTCCTATACACTTATGATTATACAAATATAGATCTTCCCCTACCCAGTTTTCTTTTGTCTTTCTCTCTTTCTCGCTTTATACAAACACAGATTATACAATTAATTCTTTTGTAAATGTATACCGAAGCAGATTATACAATTGCTTCTTTTGTATATGTATAGCGAAATATACATATTAATAGTCATAACAAACATAAAGTTTATTATGGAGCACAATTATGCAAACTATAGCTATAACATACAAATATAATTTTTAAGTTTGCTATATGTGAAAGTTGCTCTATAGAAATGATAAATAAGAAGATAATTTTACCAATTTACTCCTTAAAAAACTTGATGAAAATCTTGCTATACAAATAAATGTAAACACTAGTCATTTAAATATGGAGAAGATCCTACAAAGTAATTTTTTATAAAGTCGCTTTGAATTTAAATCTAGTCGTTTAGTTTTAAATATATGTCAAATTAAGTCCTAAATCGTTTTGAAATTAAATTTTATTATTCTAATGAGAACAAATTTTTATGCAATTACTAGTTAATTTGAGTATAGAAAATATAGGGTTTTGTTAATTTTGAGTGTGGAATCTTTTAATCTCTACAAATCAAGTAATTCATCCATTAGAGGTTTGAATTAATTTTTCTTATATATAATTATTTTTTGAATAAATAATTGGTTGATAGGATTAGGTTAGAACTACGAGTGGGTCATCAGTATTTTTTTCCAGTTGGCATTTTTGTGTACCTAAAGTTAGTCAAGGTATTGTCCTACTTGACATTAAAAATAAATAAAAAATTAATAAAGACATCTAATGATAAAAGAAAAAAGCCTTTATAAGGCATAAAACTATAATTAAATGACTTTATAGGAAATCATATAAAGAAGATTCAAAAAAATAACTTTAATGAAATCTTCTCAATACACTATATCGATAACTAACTCTTCTTATTGAGTTTACGATATTTTAATTAACCCTCCATCTTATTATAATGTAAAATAAAAAAAGATGTAACAACATGATGGATCATTGTACAGTGGGGGACATGCCAAAATGGGGGACTCAAATTTGGGTTCTTTGGAATTTGGATATATTGAAAACCTTAAAAAAATCATCAAGAAAAAGGGAATGACAAAAGAAACAATGATGATTCTTAACTACTTGCAATAAAATGACTTGGAAATTAACCCAGTTTTGATCCTTTTAAGTTTGTCAAAAATAATTAAATATTTATCAAATTCAAATAGTTAAGATTGACTTTTTAAAACAAAAAAATTATATTGTATCATAGATAAAAAAAAGCATAAACAGTAAAATATGTACTTTTGAATGTGAGTGCCTTTTACATATCTTTTTATTCAGAGTTTGATAAATATCTGATAAAGGTAAAAATTACGAACTTTGACAAACTTAAAAGATTGAAATTGATCAAGTAATACCAAAGGGACTATTTTGAACCTACTACCAAAGTTAATTTAACTATTTTTGTCATTTTTTTGACACTAATAATCAAGTCCAATTCTAGCTTGTGACCTCCAATGCTTAGCTTTTTCAAATCCATTAGTATAATTATCAAAATCTTCAACAGTTTGATCAATCTCTTGTTGTGTATTCATCACAAAAGGCCCCAATTGTGCTACTGGTTCACCTAATGGTTCACCACCAACCAATATAAACCTTAATGGCTTAGTTGATTTGTTCCACGCCTCGAGCCCATCACCAGAACCACTTAATAAAAGTAGATTATGTGCACCTATTGATGATGATTCTTCATGTGGCCCAAAAATACCTTCACCTTCCAAGACATATACAAATGCATTGTATGATTTTGGTATTGGTTGTTGAAGATGTGATCCTTGCTTTAGAGTGAAATCCAAATACATTGTTGGTGTTCTTGTATATATGGCTGATTTTGCTCCTAGTGATTCCCCTGCTATAATTTTCACCTTGATCCCATCTTTTGTTGCTTCTGCTATGTTTTCACTTGGTATCTCTTGGTATCGCGGTTGTATCCTGTCGTATACAAAGTACATGTTTAGATAGAGACGTAGTCTAGATTTGACTTTTATGAATGACCTAAAGCTATTGGATCTTGAATTTAGTTGATCAAGATCATGTCTTTTGCACTTGTAGACGGATTTAAAATTTATATTTGATGGATTCGAGACGTTCAACATTGAATTTAGTACGCTTTTGAAAAAAACGAGTTTAGAATTTATTCCCTCCGTCTCATTTTATGTGACGTAGTTTGATTCGGCACGGAGTTTAAGAAAGAAAGGAAGACTTTTAAAACTTGTGGTCCAAAATGAATGATAGAAATTTGTATGACTGTAAATCATTTCATTAAAGGCAAAATAGACCTTTTATAGTTAAATTGTTACTTAATATAGAAATATGTCATTGTTTTTGGAACTGACTAAAAAGGAAAGTAAGTTACATAAATTGGGACAAAGGGAGTATTATTTATTGTAATTTCACTAATATTTTACTTGTAGTTATATTTATTCCATATAGATATTAATGTTTCACCTTGTTTGTGTTCCCACTTGTAATCCTTATAAAAAGATGCCCTAGGACACATGTAAGCTTACAAATAATTATTTTTTAGATGATCTGATAAAATAAAAAGGGAAGTATAATATCAATGTATATAAGTTAAAATCCTTTTTAGTTATAAAATAGAAGGAATAATAATGCATACATTTTATGTTTGGAGGAGAGATTAATCCACAATTGTAAACCCTTTTGAGTTCCTTCAGCAGCTGGCATTTCAGAATGAACAATTCCTCTTCCAGCAGTCATCCATTGTAAATCACCAGTTTTAATTGTACCTTTGTGACCTTCAAAATCTTCATGTGTCACAGCTCCCTATTTCGACAAATCGAGAAAGGACAATTTTTTTATCTATTATATCCTCAATTGATTGCTTTGAAAAAAGTAAAATTTTTTGAAAATTTTAAATTTTTAATTCATCTATTTCATAATTAATAGGGGTAAAATGGTAAATGTATTATGTCAATTATTATTTTCTTAATAGATGTGTCGATTAAAAAATGAACAAGTAATTAGGGACAGAGGGAGAATAGTAAACTATTAAAATTGTTCATCTAATGATATTAGAAAAATAGTATTATAAACTCTTCTAGAAGAAAGAAACATGTCATAATTATGTACTTTTTTCGCCATTGCTCCACCACACAAATGCACTATACGTACTAAATGCGTCATTTTTATTATTATTATTTATTTATTTCAAAGAAAATAAGCTACATATCATGTGAATTTGTTTAACTTGATTGAATATTTTTTTTTTAGAAAGAAAGAGTTGAAATTTAATATTTAAATAGGTCAGAAATTTGTGTGATTATAATTTTTTTGAAACGTGTGGGTTTACATACTCCTTTCGTTCAATTTTGTGTATTTATAATTTTTATCAAAAGTAAGTTGAGAAGTTTGAATTAAATTATTTTCAACTTTAGAAAAGATTTTTGTATGAAAAAAAAAACTAAAAAGAATGGAAGATCTAAGTAGTTAATTAAAACAGAGAAAGTAATATATATGAAATAATGAAAAAAATAAGAGACTTCCTTAATTAGTATTGGTATTTATATTATATTCCATAATTAATACTTAGTTGAATTTTTCTTAATTGATCCATATCTGTCACCAGCACTAAACTTTGATATTTTTTTAATTTTTGTAAACAAGTGGTAGCATATTAGTGGTTTTCTTAGAAGTTAGACAATCACATCTTCTCAACAACTGCCTTCCAAAATGTGGACATTAATTAATTAATACAGTAATTCATTAGTTTAGTGTTTGACAATTCACATAAACACTGTATGAACACGACCATAAATGGAAAAAGTTATGATTATGTCTGTATTTAGTTATTTAATTAAAAGAAGAAACACAATTACTCTTATAAAATAATAATAATACCTGCAACATGTATGTGACCGTTTCAAAGCCTGTAAAATTAAGAAACACACAAAGTACAAAAATTAAATAGTATTAGTAAAGAAAAAAAATTAGAATATAAATTATAATACACCATAGGTCAGGTAATCTTTATTTGCTATAACAGTCCTCGGGGATTTATTTTCAAGATTACAAATTTCAATATTTAAAGAAGTTTGTATATGATAGATATCGTTTATTACAGTCATCCAGGATTTATTTTCAAGATTAAAAATTTCAATTTTAAAAGAAGTTTACATATAATTGATATTGTTTGAGTGAGCTGATAATGTATATAGCTTAAAATAGTGGAGAATTAATGATTAGAATGTGACCTCTATGTGGATGATCAGGAAAACCAGCAGGAGCAGAAACTGAGAATTCATCCAAAACAAGAAAAGGATCAAAATATCTCAACTCAAACCTGAAAAAAAAAATATCAAAAAAATAATTAATCCTCTTGGTGATCATCAATGTGCATTGTTTGTAGCAGTGACTGAATCAAAAATTTCAATAAAGAAATTAAACATTTACAGTATACGTAAAGAAAAAAATGACATTATATATAGTATAATTTTTTGACATACCTTCCGATGCTTCGTCTGACAACGGCACCAAATCCTTCATGCTGTGGCCTTGCAAGAAATTTCTTGACGATAGAACGCGGAGGCATTTTTTTTTAATTTCTATGATGATGATGTTTTTGTTTTTATACCATATGGTTTTGTGTGTAAATTAGTGAGCATATTTATAGGGGGTGTTGGTTAGTTGAAAATTGGGAAAGTCAAAATAAAAGATGATTTTATTTATTTTTTCTAAATATGGTTCTCACGTCAGCCTAACGTTTTCATGATGTATTTGCTAATCTACTTTTTAATTCATTCAATTCACATTGCCCCCACCCTTTACCTGTTCTATCATTTATTTTTCTTTTCCCAAACACATCATAATATGTATAATTTAATGACAAGTTAACAACCATTATGTAGTGCAATTTATTTTTTTTAATTAGAGGTTTCGAGTTTGAGTGTTAGGTATGAAAAATTACTTGGTGGAAAATGTTTCTCCCTAAAAAAATTACTTGGTAGAAAATGTTTCTCCCTAAATGAGACCCTATATAATGTAAATTTGAACTAGTCGGACATCAATGTAAGTATCAAACATCGGATGAAAAATTCAGAAAAAACAATAACGAGAGGTTAAGTATTTACTCCTAGAGTAATAGATTTTTGAGAACAAGTGCAATTTTATTAGAAAATATTAAATAAGAATACTTTATGATTTTTTTTGGTTTCCCATCCGGTGTCCGGAGTCCACATTGGAGCTCCGACTAAATCTGGATCGTGCTCTGCAGGGCCCATTCGGGGGTGGCGCTCCCAATAGAATTTTCTCCATGCCCAGGGCTCAAACCCGAAACCTCTGGTTAATGGTAAAAATACTTTATGATTATGTGTTCAGATGTTTAACTATCATCCATTATTTTAAAATTTAATAAATTCATCTATCGTACATTATTTTAAAATTTAAATAAAAATTTATTGACAAATGTAAGAGATGTATTAAACCAAAAGTTTAAAATGTTTGAAAATTTATATTTTTATTTGATTAATTATATGGTCAACAGTTTCCCTTTTCCTTTATATGCAGGCTTTGATTTCTTTATTATGGATCATAACACATTATTTCCTTTTTAAAAAAATTATTTTTATAATGAAATAATAATGAGATGAAACACCAATATAAGACTTTTATATGTTTTGATATCTTGGGAGTTTTTTTTTTTTTTTTTTTGAAGGGAGTATATTCTTATTTAATGATATCTCCTTAATATCTAAATTTTTAAAACTATCAATAAATATTTTAACATGTAATAATCAGTAAGTTTTAATATTTGTACCAATTATTAATTATTATTATATTCACTTTATTTTTATGTTGACATTAAACTGGATATAAAAAAAATTCAACAAGTTATCCTTCATATGGAACGTCAAAGTGTAAAAGAAAAGCAAAATGCTGAGAACTTAACAGCTTTTTTCCAATTCCTTGAAAAATAAAATTATTCTTTATCTATTAAGCAAAAAAAAAGTTAAAATATTCCAAACGTATTAAAATGGATTTAATTTACTCTCTTTTCATTTATTGGATCATAATTATTTTAATATTAAATAAATTTGAATAGATCGAATTATTTATGGATTACTCTAATATTTACATGGACAAATAAACTAGTACAATCATCTTACATATGTCATCTCATAATTTTATGAAAAGATGAGACATTTTTAATCATAAAAAGCAATTGGGTTTAATAGGTGAAAAGCGACGTCTTAACTTAAAAATTAAAGGCAATTCTAGTCCAATAAATATTAAAAAAATAAATTTAAACTATTTTCAATGTTTAAAAATATTTTTAACTATTTTTTTTTTCATGGCGTGACATACAGGAACTTAATAAACTAGTATTTGTTATTTATAAGTAACCTACTTGTCTAAATATATTTTACGCAATCAGTATATAAAGTTTAAACTTTTTATTTAATAGGTCACTCTCAAATTAGAATAAACATTTAATTATAACATATACAAAACGAGTATGACGTAGTAATATGAGAAAATATGTATGCCATCATAATTCTGTTGAATTTAAGGAAAATATGAATTACTCCCTCTCTGTCACTAATTACTTATCCACTTTTAAATTGACACACCTATTAAGAAATCAATTCATGACATAGTGAGTTTACCATTTTACCCCTATTAATTATGAAGTGGATGAAAAGTTCTGCATTTTTCAAAGTAATTAATCATTTAATTGAGGGTATAATAGGTAAAAAAAATTGTCCTTTCTTGATTTGTCAAAATGGACAAGTAATTAAGGACAACTATAAAAAGAAAAATGGACAAGTAATTAGAGATAAATAGAGTAGTTACATTGTTTCTAAAAAGTTTGAAAACATGCTAATCAAAATTGTCTTTGAACTTATCCAATAAGTAATTAATTTAATTTATTAATTATATTGAAATATTTGTCCATAGAAAAAGGGATATAGAGGAGTTCTAGTGGGATTAAAGGATAAGAACAAATTATAATTAATTTAATTTAATTGACGTACATGTTCTTCCTTATGTTTTAGTCAGAGTATTTACCAAATTTGAATAATTTATAACTTGGACGTAATAGAAAAGGGAAGGAGGAAAAACTATACTCCCTCCATTTCATATTAAGTTAATTTTTTAGGTTTTTCACACCTTTTAAGAAAAGTAGATTAAGACATAAATTGAACTTAGTTTTTCATTTTTACCCTTATTAATTATTGTCAAATTTATGATTAAAATAACTAAATATTAATTAATCACTACTTCCAATACTAACTAATGAAGGGTAAAATTGAAAGAACACTCTAAAAGTAGTCTTGAAAACTGAACAATTAAATTAATTTGAAAAATGAAAAATACCTCAAAAATTAACTTAATATGGAATGGAGAGAGTATAATATTTTATTTTTTTTGCAATGGAGGTGGAAATTCTTTGCTCTTTTGGGTAAAATTGACGTAATGCAATAGATAACTTTCACATTTTAAGTAGGATATCGTAACTTAAAAGATAGAGTAATAACATATTACGATTTATATATTTTATTTTGATCCGAGACATAGTATTAAAAAATAAAATAAAATTTTGTGATTAAATTAAAAATATACCAAAATATCTTTAATCTTATAACTTTAAATATGTCACATGAAAATGTGGGATTAAAGAATTTTTCAAAAATGAAAGTTTTTTTCAATGAATTAAAAAAATGAATAATTAAAACAAAAAGAGTATTACAAAAACGAAAGTTGCACTACTAATATGATGTTTTTACACAACTCTTATATAGTAATAACATTCTTTGGACCGAATATATATATATAAATTAGAAAAAAAATCAAATAAATCCAAACTATCTATTAAAAAATTAAAGCAATAAAATATCAATGTAGTTGATTTTAATGTAATAGTAATATGTTGGAGTAGTCAATCTAATATATATTTGGCAGTATGTTAGTCTTATATAAATTAGAAAAATAATCAATTAAAACTAAATAAATCCAAAATATTCATAAAAATTAAAGCGATGAAAAATCAACTTTATTGATTTAGCTTAATTGTAACATTTGAAAATTTTAAATTCTTTTTAGAAAAATCGATTCAAACCAAACTCTGAACATTCGTGATTATTGGCATTGTATTTCTCTTTGTGAGGTCTACTTGGCATTCCCTAAGCCATCAAATATTTCACAACACAAAAATCACAATGAGAAGATAGTGAAATGTGAAAGAAACACCGACAAGGGTTGTGATGGAATTGTAAGTATTCTTTTATTTTTAACTAAGAAGTCTACTTAGATTCGAGTCTCCTTGGGTACGTAATTGCCTTTTTTAGGAAGTACTTTTACTCTCAATGTGAAATTTTCGACGCGAATCCAAATTTAATCAGATTTCAATCTGGATACCGAACACGAAATGTGAAGAAACAACAAAATAGCTTGATATATGAAGGAGATTAATGCCGTCTAACAAACTCCTCAGTTACCCATTACCTCTTCCAACACGTCTTTATAATTCCAATTCCCTTTCATTACTCTCGTTCTTTAGCACCAAATTTTCAAACTAAATCAATTACTTCCTTCGTCATAATTTATATGATTTAGTTTGACCTACTACAAAGTTTTTAAAAGAAAAAAATGTTTTAAAAATTTGTGATTTAAAATAAATCATAGATATTCGTGTAGTTAAAAATCATTTCATTAAGTATAAAATAAATATTTAAAAATTAAATTGTTACTAAATATGGAAATGTGTCATTTTAAAACGGACTAAATTATAGTATAAAGTAAGACAAATAAAGTGATTTTGAAAAAAATACAATTCTCCCCAACAATAAGAGTTATTATGATGTGATTGGAAAATCACGAGTTTAAACTATGAAAAATTATCCCCCTATTTTGCAACAATGAAAACAAATAATTTATTAAAAAAAGTATAAAATAAGGCTGTATACAATCTAAATCCTTTTTGAAATTTGGATATAGCAAAAATTTAGTGCGTCAAATTTTACTAATTTATTTGTTAAGATTTTTTAAAAGAAATTTAACAAATTTATTTATATTTTCAAACAAAATTAATTATAAAAACAAAATGAAAAAAATGATTTATTCTATTTTAATTTTATAACCTAATAAATAATGTATCATAATTATTTTTTAACGGAAGGAATAATAAGCAATATTTAAAAGAATCTTGTAAAGTAGGGGAGAATATGAATGATTTAGCAATGTGGGAATAAATGAGGAACGAATCAAAAGGGGTCCAATCATAAAAAGACCAAAAAAGGCTTTTACGTATATGTGATGTCATACTTACATACTTCCTCCGTTCCATTTTATGTGGTTTCAAATAAGTCTATTTTTTGACCATATGTTTTCATAGACGTTTTAAATATTTTGAATTATCAATTATTGTGACTTATAATACTTTTTACATAGTTTATAAATATATAAATTTCATTTCAATTTTTTTTGAAGATTTCATGCACAAATTATCGGTCAAATTAAATTGTTTGACTCTCAAACAATGAAAAGTATCACGTAAATTGAGACCAAAGAGTATTTATTTGTATGGTTGATGTCATAAAACCAGAAGCATGACGACATTATTTGTTTCGAATTTATGGTGCTAATAAAAAAGGGATGGAGGGAAGTTGTAACTTGTACCAATCAAACAACTTGGCGTTGGATGGTTATATGTGGTATTGATTTATTTAGGTGCAATAAATATTTAAGTTCGACCAGAAGAGTGGTAATATTTAATACTTTTTTGATTTGATTTGATTTTTATATAAAAATAAATGTTTTATTTAATTTGTTTGTTTTAACATATTTGGAGAAGGGTCCAAAATATCTTTGAAGGGTCTAACATATTAGAATGATGGGTAATGGGTTTAGGAAGGATGAGTCGATAGTTTTAGGATCTGACTCCTCTTCATTTCTCTTCTCTTTATTTTTCTCAAGTTTCTATTTAGATGTATGACACTTGTATTATTTAAATATCAATGGTGCATCTTTTTAAGTAGTCAAATACCTTATTCACGATTAAAAGGATATATTTTACCATTTAAATCTATCTAATTATTGCTATAAAAGAACCATCTCACATTTTTTTCTCACCATAGTTCAAATCATTTTCGTTATCTATAGTTTTTTTCATTCACAAAAAAATATGTTTCTTCATAGGCTAGATTTCTGTCAATTTAAAATAAACATTTAAATAAGCTATTTTATGAAGAAAAAATATTGTAAATCATAAAATAGAATTTTTAGCATTCAGATATTAAATAATAAGTATTGAACATTACTTTGCCAAAAAATATCAAAGAAAACTAAAAGTTAGACAAACTTTTCCAAAAATAGATATAGTTTATTTTAAAAAACAAAATGTCTATAGATTTGATCGTGACTCAAGTTGTTAAACTATAGAAGAGCTCTTTTTATATTTAATTGAAGTAAATCCATTTTTTTCAAAATTTTGGAAAATGAATATTTTCTCACTAAAGTTGGGAATCTTAAATATCTTTTTTAATCATGGTTATTTAGTATACTTCTTTAATTAAGAAAATTAATTAATCCACACCTTTAATATTTAAGTAACATAGATGTCATACATTTGAGTAGGAACCAGGAAAATGGAGAGGAGCCAAATTCATAGTTTTAATAGGGTGGATCCAGGTATTTGGGTTGTTTAAGTTTTAATTAATTAATTTTCCAATCAATTAGATAATGCCACGTAATAAATGAAATTATAGGTCCCGAAAGGTTAACTCCAAGAGTATTTTGAGGCCAAAAGATAAACGAGAGATATTTTTATACCAATTTCAATATTTTAGATCCTTCTCTGAATAATAAAGGGAAAAAAATGTCTTAATGGCCCCTCGAGAATTTACACTGCATTAAATATTTTTAGAATTAAAATTATTAATAAAAATATCTTTTGCCGCCTAATATATCCGCATGGGATGCTAGCTAAATGAGATGACCCATCAGGTAATCTGACCCCACGTATTAATATTGTCAATGTTAACACTATCAAACAAAGTAAGGTGTATTAAGACATTATCCTAAACTAATTTACAAATAACACTGCTTATTCTTTTCTGTCATCAGAGATCGGATAAAGATTCAAGTTACCTTAACAGAAAGATGTTAAGCACCTTTTGAGTTCCATAAGTATGGGTCCTTGCTGAATTTATTATTATGTGGAAAATAGGCGATAAACATGAATTATTGGTTCATTAAGCTAAATTAAATAAGTGATTAAACATGCAACTTTTATTTTAAAATCGAATAAAATATGCTACGCGTAAGTTCGGTTACTAACCAAGTAATGCTAATTTGGAAGAAAATGGATAAATGTGTAAATTTATTTTATAACGATTGAAATTAATAAAATGTTGATGGCATGAATTTAATAGATAGCGAGGAGAAAGAATTAAGTATTATAGGAATAAAAATAAGAAAAGATTTAAATTAGATTATCCCACATGAAATACCGCATATAAGTATTATAGGTATAAAAATAGAAAAACCTAGCTAATAAAATTTGAATTAATCAACCTCGGATTTTTTTGGATTTTTTTTCCGAATTTCTCAGGTTTTTCAGATATTTCCGGTAAAATATTCATACAAACGTATAATTTACTTGTGTTTCAAATATTTATTTAGTCCTACCAAAATATAATTATCTAAGGTGTTTCTTAAGAAAATAACATAAAATATGATGTGAGTGATGACACTAAATATTCAATAAAAAATAATAATAAAATCGCATAAAACAAATATTGCAAATAAATAAGTCATATAAAAATGATCATAATTTAAAAGTACTAAATTATGCTTAAAAAAAAGGTCTAACAAGTATCTTTTGAAAACAACTTATCTACCTCCACAAGATAATGGTAAGCTCTGCGCAGGGGCGGACCCACCCATACCGAAGGGGTGTCAAGCGACACCCCTTCGTCGGAAAATTACACTATATATAGAGGTCAAATTTTGGTTCAATAAATATATTTACAAGTATTGACACCTCTTAACACAAGTTAAAAGCTTAATCTAGTGGTTAAGGTGTTGTGAAACCTCCTTGAGGTTGTGTATGCTAGTCCTAATATCCACATAATTATAATTTTTTACTACAACCACGACACCTCATATTATATTTTTTTACCACAACCATCGACACCCCGTAATGACGATGTATTCTAGTCCTAATAGCCACATAATTATATTTTTTTACTACAACCATCGATACCTCATAATTATATATTTTTACTATAACCATCGACACCCCTTAATGACAATTCTGGATCCGATACTGGCTCTACGTACATTCTACCCTCTTCAGACCTCACTTGTGGGATTTCACTGGGTATGTTGTTGTTGTTGAAGTCTAATAAGTATTAAGTACATGACTAAATATTAAAGAAAATCTAAAATTAGATTATGTATTTTAATTCTCTAAAATCAATGTAAAACTAAAGAACAAATATTCAACATTATTGTCATTCCTAGTGTTGAATTGATTGTTTTTTGTTAACGTTAGTATTGATTTGATATTGATTTGAGTTTTATTAGAGTTACTAATATCTATGAACTATAATCTTTATTGGGTCATTCAAAATTCTAAGTCAAACTTGAAATAATATGTTAAAAGATAAAAAACTATGAAAAAGTATAAGAAATATTTATAAATTATATTAAAGTAAATACTTTATATATAAAATAAATTATAAAAATTATATATACATATATATATATATATATATATATATATAATGTGTGGTTGTTTTAATCTCAAGTTGATTTTTTAAAGTTAAAACCAACTCAATCTAAATATAGTCAGATTTTTTCCAACACCAAACCAAGTCAAACCAAACTTCTAGTTGATTTTTTTTTCTCAGATTGATTCAATTTGAAGAATACTCAACATTTGATGAGTTAATTATCGGTTCATGGGTGAGTCGATACGCAAATTGAACCCATTTGATTATATGTTTTCATTGAACTAATTCATTGTATATAAAAAGTAACTACAACTAGTGGCGTACACATAATTTTTAGTAAGCGATGTCAATATTTATAGAAAGCAAGTTAAAAATTTAACTATTGTATTTATAAATAGATTACATCCTTAACTCCATTGGTTTAAATTAGTTTTAAGCTAAAGGAGGTATTGGGTTCAAGACTACTTAACCACATCTTTTTAGTAGGGGTGTATATGATCGGGTTGGTTCGGGTTTTTCAAATATCAAACCAAACCATTTGTATAAAAAATTTAAATTTATAATCCAAATCAAACTAATAAAACTCGGGTTTTTTTGGATTTTTCAACCTCGGGTTGGTTCGGGTTTTTCAAATACCAAACCAAACCATTTGTGTCAAATTTTTGAATTTCTAAATCAAACCAAACTAATAAAATCAAACCATTTGTGTCGAATTTTTGGATTTTTCTTGTAAAATATTCATACAAACATATAATTAACTTGTGCTCCAAATATTTTTTTAGTCCAACCAAAATACAATCATCTAAGGTGTTTCTTAAGAAAATAACAGAAAATATGATATGAGTGATGACACTAAAATATTCAATAAAAATAATAATGAAATCATTTAAAATAAATATTGCAAATTGATAAGTCATAATGAAAATGATCATAATGTAAAAGTACTAAATCATGCTAAAATAAGTCTATTAAGTATTAATTACATGATTAAACATTAAAGAAAAATTTAAATTGGATGTATTTTAAATGTCTAAATCAATGTAAAACTAAAGAACAAATATTCAACATTATTGTCATTCTTAGTGTTGAATTAATTTATTTTGTTAGTATTAGTATTGATTTGATTTTGAATTGAGCTTTATTAGAATTACTAATATCTATGGACTACAACCTTTATTACACCATTCAAAATTTTAAGTCTCATAAAAATTTGAAACACATGTTAAAAGATAAAAATTATGAAAACGTATAAGTAATATTTAGAAATTACATCAAAGTAAATACTTTAATGTATAAAATAAATTTTAAAAATTATATATATAATGTCGGGTTGGTTTGATCTCGGGTTGACTTTTTTTAGTTAAAACCAAACCAACCCAATATAGTCGGATTTTTTTTTCCAATACCAAAAGAAGTCAAACCAAACCATTAGTCGGGTTTTTTTTTCTGGTTTGACTCGATTTGCGATTTGATTCGATTTTCGGTTTGATTTTGTACACCCCTACTTTTTAGTATGAGTAACATATTTTGCAAATGCAAAAAATACGATTTGATTGTGGATAGAACCCGCGACGCCAAACACCAAAGGGAGAACCAACACGCCATCTTATACTTTGAGAAAGATAAGATTTGATTAAGGATAGAACCCGCGACACCAAAATCAGAAGGAGAACCAACACACCATCAAACTATTACTGTCAAATAATGTCATTTTATTTTATATAAACATTATACATAGTATTAATATATAGTAAAAATTTCTGATGAAGGGGTGCCGCTTGACACCTCTTCGCTTAACGTGGGTCCGCCCCTAACTACAACAGTAAGTTGTTAGCCTCCAAACGAAATTAAAACAAAGAGGCAAAGAATTTGCAAGTTCTGAATTACATAAGGGTTCGCTTGGGAACCTACAATGGTTCTCGAATGCCGGTCACGTCCAGAATGTAAGCTCGGGGCGTGACATTTAATCTATAGTAGTATGCTTATTAGATATTCAGGTAGGGGTGTACATGACCGGGTTGGTTCGGGTTTTTCAAATATCAAACCAAACTATTTGTGTAAAATTTTTAAATTTATAAACCAAACCAAACTAATAAAATTTGGATTTTTTTGGGTTTTTCAACCTCGGGTTAATTTCGGGTTTTTCAAATACCAAACCAAACCAAACCATTGTGTCGAATTTTTAAATTTATAAATCAAACCAAACTAATAAACCTCGAATTTTTACAAAATTTTGGATTTTTTTGGTAAAGTTTGCATACAATCATATAATTAAGTTGTGCTCCAAATATTTCTTTAGTCCAACCAAAATACAATTATCTAAGGTGTTTCTTAAAAAAATAACACAAAATATGAGATTAGTACTGATGACACAAAAATATTCAATAAAAATAGTAATGAAATCATCATATAAAATAAATATTGCAAAGTAATAATGAAAATGATCATAATTTAAAAGTACTAAATCATGCTAAAATAAGTTTAATAAGTATTAGTTACATTACTAAATATTTAAGGAAAATTAAAATTAGATTATGTATTTTAATTGTCTAAACCAATGTACTAAAGAATAAATATTCATTATTATTGTCATTCTTAGAGTTGAATTGATTTTCTTTTTGCATTAGTATTAATTTGATTTTGATTTAAGTTTTATTATAATTATCAACATCTATGAACTATAATCTTCATTGGACCATTCCGAATTCTAAGTTTTTAAACTTGAAATAATATATTAAAAGATAAAAACTATGAAATAATATAAGAAAATTTTAAAATTATATCAAAGTAAATATTTTTGTGTATAAAATAAAATTTTAAAATTACATATATAATGTCGGGTTGGTTTGGTCTCGGGTTGGTTTTTTTTAGTTAAAACCAAACCAACCCAAATATAGTCGGGTTTTTTTTCCCAATATCAAACCAAGTCAAACCAAACCACTAGTCGGATTTTTTTTCGGGTTGACTCGATTTACGGTTTGATTCGGTTTTCGATTCGATTTTATACACCCTAATTTCAGGATTCATTTATACGTTAACTTGTACCCATGAACCAAAAAAATAATGTTACTACAAATCATGTCATGACTGACTTATTAATTTGGCTGTTCACTTAGCAGATATAGAGCACTTCACTTGGACATCCCTCAAGTTTATTTTTTCTCTGCATTTCTTCTTTTTTACTCATTATTTATTGTTATTACTGCCAACAAAATTCATGAATGTTTTTCTTTTGAAGTATGATAGTAACATTGACCCCTAGAGGTAAAATATAATGAAGTGTTTCATATCATTATATACATATTTTATTTACATAATTCTTACCACTCAAAGTAAATAAAAGTAAATGCCAAAATTCATTAATAATGCTTTCCATTTTTGTGTCATTTATCATATTCGTACTATGTGACAAATGATAATTGGTTTAACGAGATGAATGATAATAGTATATGGATTGCTACGTGAGAATCATATAGATTCATAATTTTAGGACCTTTTTTGTATTTGTGCGGGAAATAAAGTGAGATTTAAACCCTTTATATCAGGGTGAAGATGTGGACAACTCTCCAATAATTATGCTACGTACACCTCACATGTCTTTTAAACAATTTAAGTAATGTTATCTCCAACTTAAATTCCAGTCTGTAACAAAGCAAACTTACCAGAATAATCCATTTGATATCATAATCAAATTAAAGCTGATAGAGCTATTTTCGTACCTCATTTCTTTAAGTGGGAAGTATAAGCAAAAGCAAACTACAAAAGCAAATAATGCGTATGATATTTATTTAGGGACAATGATTCCTCAATTATTTATAAATTTTAATTTGGATCCTTGTGAAATCTTAAAGAGCACATCTAATCATCAATTAACTGAATTTTTTGTGTGTTTAGACTTGAACTCTTCTTTGAACTATATTACCGTTAATTATGGAACAGTGTTTTCAATAACGTTTTTTGGGGCGAGTCTCGGGGCGGGGTGCACCAAAAATGCACCGGGGCGCAAATGTAAGGCGTAGATCCATAGGGCGTAAGCTCCAAGCGTAAAACGTAAGCCCAGCCCTGGGCGTAAAAACGTATGCTCTGGGCTTTTTTGTTTTTTTTTGTTTTTAACTTTTGAACCTTTTTTTGCTTTAAATCATATTCTTATTATTGGTGTAATGATATTTTTCAAATAGTAATTGTAATACTTTTTTTCTTCATTATTGGTGATTAATACCTTTCTCAAATAAAAATCATAATATTATATATATATATATATATATATATATATATATACATATATATAGGTTATTTAATAAAATTTATTTGTAAATTAATTGAATGTAATAAAATTATAAAATTGAATATACATGAGACTACGCCCCGTAGATTCATAAGACTTACACCCTGTGTCTCGGAGCATACGTCTCGTCCCATGACGCATAAAATGTCTCGCCTCACGCCCCTGCCTTTTAAAACACTGATATGGAATAACAACACAAGTTTAACAAAACACATGAGTAACTAAGTGATAAAATGATTAATAATTATATATGTTAAATTTGTGAATATTTACCAGCAAAGGCATCAAATATGCACATACCAATTAACTGGAAAATATTGACAAATAAGAGTACACTTACATGGCCTCATGAGTTGGAGTGGGTTCTCTGCAGTTGACCGGTGATCAAACAAAGAATATATATCTATATCCAGAACAAGCAGCTTTTTACCTTCACAGCATCTGAATAATCACCAATATATCTCACAACAGCTTTTGAACCTAAGCCTACCTCTCTATCCTTAAAATTTGTCTTAACTTCTTCTTCCTCCATCTTCTTCCTTGGCTGCAAGTGGCAATGTGGAATCTTTGGTGTCTCTCATGCTTGGTATTGCTCTTTGCAATAGATGTTGTTGGTCAAAGATTTCAAACAAAATGGCTAACACTAAGTGGTAACACAATTCTTTTCATTTGCTCA
The DNA here is from genome assembly GCF_900185275.1 of Solanum verrucosum. Lineage (NCBI taxonomy): Eukaryota > Viridiplantae > Streptophyta > Magnoliopsida > Solanales > Solanaceae > Solanum > Solanum verrucosum. The sequence continues at coordinate 5,307,517 of NW_026019957.1, forward strand.
CTTTTTTAATTGTTAGTGTAGTACGTCTGGGGATCTTGATATGTAAGTAACTGAACACAACCTTAGCTTTACAACATTTCGTAGTCGTTATAGTGTTTTTAATTCATTGATTGTAGGAGATGCACCATTAGTGATAGCGCGTGGTGGAGTTTCTGGATTATTTCCTGATTCAAGCTACGAGGCATATACTATGGCAATGGAAACTAGCTTGCCCAATGTCATTAGTTGGTGTGATGTGCAACTCACTAAAGATGGAGTTGGTATCTGTTTTCCAGACCTCAAGCTTGACAATGCCTCTGACATTGATGTTCACTACAAAAATAACAAGAGTGAATACTTAGTGAATAGAGTGTTAATACAAGGATGGTTCTCTGTAGATTTTAATTTCAATGATCTCGCACCTGTCACCTGTAAGGTCAATATAAAACCTATTTGGTAGTTTTCTTCACAAACATATCATGTTGTGCATGCATGACTGTAGGTGTAAAATTTTGGAATCAATGTCCAAGAATGTCATTTTTGCTTTGTCAAAATATCCCTTTGATCCTTTCTATGGTTTATTATACTCCCTCCGTTCCTTTTTAGTTGTTATGATAAAGTTTGACATAATTCTTAAAAGATAAAACTAATAAAGAGTGTTGTTTGACCAATATATTCCTTATTAATTCTTTTACTATATTATTGTAACTATTTGAGTGTCCTCGTTTGTAGGTTTATCACAAGTGTGAATTGATATAGTTATGCTACTAATATTTAATAAAATGTTTTATTCTTCACATGATTTTTATGTTTTAATCAAAGATAACCAGTAATATATGATGTCTAGTAACGTAACTGATGCTTTACCGGACAGTGAGGCAAGGAGTTTATATTCGAACCGAAAAATTTGATGGAACAAAGTATAGAATTCTTACTGTCCAGGATGTGGCAAACCAAGTTAAACCTCCGGGATTATGGTTGAACATACAGGTACTTATATTTAGTTATGATGATAAGTTTTCACTTATAAAGTTGTGTTGTACTGCTTTTACTGATCTTTTGTTTTGCAAATCCTTTTTACAGCATGACAATTTCTTCACCCAACATAATCTTAGTATGAGAAGTTATATTATATCTCTATCCAAGAATGTTCTCATTAACTATATTTCATCACCTGAGGTGACTTTCCTCACAAGTATTGTGGCACGATTCAATCCACGAGTTACAAAACTTGTTTTCCGGTTTCTCGGACAGGATGATGTTGAGCCTTCAATAAATCAAACATATGGTTTCTTATTGAACAACCTCACATTTATCAAAACGTTTGCCTCTGGAATTCTTGTTCCCAAATCTTATATCTGGCCGGTGGACAACTCCCACTACTTGCAACCATATACGTCGCTTGTGTTAGATGCTCATAAAGAAGGTCTTGAGATTTTTGCATCGGAGTTTGCAAATGATGTACATTTTCCTTACAATTTCAGCTATGATCCCACATTTGAGTATTTGTCCTTCATTGACAATGGCGTCTTTTCTGTGGATGGAGTATTGTCTGACTTCCCAGTAACTGCATCAGCGACAATAGGTAACCATGCATGCTACAATTGATGAAATAGATAAGAGAAGCTCCGTGCTCGCTCTTACTGTTGTTTTCATAAGTATTTAGTTGACTGTGATCAATAAGCTTCTCCTATCCTTAATTTGAGTATAAAAACAAACATGAAAGGAAGGAAAAACAAGTAGTTTTATTTAAGATAAATTGATCACTAATAGTGATATCAAAGGGTAGACTTGGACACACTAGATTTGTAAATGTGGTGGATAGTCATAGATGATGGTGATCTCAGGTGCCTCTATAATATCTATCCATTTTATATTCTTCATGTTTTGTGCTATTTTGCTTTAATTTCTATCGGGGTACTCATCATTAATATTCCTATACTTGCTGTAATATTGCAGATTGCTTCGCTCATTTGAACAAGAATGATAAACCTCGAGGTAAGCAACTTGTTTTTGTGACATTGGTGAATGTTGTTTTGCTCAGTATTTTATTCCTGAAATATGAAAATGCAAACCATTATATATCATGCCAAGATTGAAATTTGAATAATACTGTAACACTTAACTACAACCGTGTTATAATTAATGGGTATAAGTCAGAAAACATGTTAAGATAATGATAAAAAATATCTCCTTACAGTTTGTACAAGACATTATATCTCCTCACTCTTTCTGAATTTCCACAGAAAAGTTTCTGATTATCACATCTGAAGGAGCAAGTGGAGATTACCCCGGGTTGTACTGATATGGCATATACAAAAGCTGTTTCGGATGGTGCAGATGTCCTCGACTGTCCTGTTCAAATGACAAAGGATGGAATACCCTTCTGCCTGGGTTCTATTAATTTGGTGGATAAGACAACAATTCTTCAATCGCCATTCAGCAATATTACTAATACTGACCCAGTACTCAACATAATTACTGGAATATTCACTTTTAACCTTAATTGGGATGAGATTAAGAGCCTGAAACGTAAGTTGAACCGACTAATTTCTTATGTTTAAACATCTACCTAGCTCCTTAAAGTTATGGATGTCATGAGTTTTCTGGAGGGTAATGTTGTACTTAACATGCTCGCTCTCACTTCTTGTAGCTGCAATATCTAGCCCATGGTCAGGGTTTGGATTGTACCGAAATCCAAAAGCCATAAATGATGGGAGCTTTGTGTCGTTGGTGGATTTCTTGATATATGCAAAAAGTGCCACAACTCTATCTGGTGTCATGATCAGAATAGAGGTGAGTTTATTCATGCAGGTTCTGTACGTTGACATTGTTAATTCCAACAAAAGACATTATGTATCAGCAAACGTAAAGCACAGTTTTTAGAATTCCCTTTTCTTTGTTAGTCTGTCCCAAGACGACAAAATGTTACATTGAAATAACTTAACTTTAAAATTCTCCTTTTACAATGTCGTCTAAGGTACTTGGTACAGCGGGTGTAAAATATTTAAATAATATGTTGTCGAAATAATGAGGACATACATCTTTATCTGTGGCACTTGTGCAGAAGGCAGATTACCTGGCAAATCAGGGATTTGGTGTAATTGCTGCTGTTGTTGAAGCCTTGAGGAATACTGGTTACAATAATCAGACATCAAAGAAAGTTATGATCCAATCTAAAGACAGTTCAGTTCTGAAAGAATTTAAGAAAAGAAGCTATGAACTTGTTTATATGATAGATGATAATATCAGGGATATTGAGAGCGCAACTATATCCGAGATCAAGAGCTTTGCTAGTTCAGTAATTTTAACCAAGAATTCTGTTTTCCGGAGTGAGGATGATTTTCTCGTTGGGAAAACAGATGTGGTGCAGAAGCTGCAATCATCAAATCTATCAGTATACGTTCAACGCTTTAACAATGAGTTTGTGTCTCAAGCATGGGATTTTTTCTCAGATTCATCTGTAGAGATAAACAATTATATTGTTGGAGCTGGCATTGATGGTGTTATAACAGATTTCCCTCGCACAGCTGCTACATACAGAAGTAAGTAATTCCTGAATTGAGAAACTGATAAGGACAAGTAGAGATTATATTTTGAAATAACACTGATTTTTTATTTTTTTTTGGCACTTTTATTGAGCTTATATTTGTGTGTTGGGTTATAGGGAACCGTTGTTTGGGTTTACAAACACCGATCACTGTATTTTAGCCCCGTTGAAACTGGAGGTCTCCTACAATTCATGTCTCGTCAGTCATTGCCACCAGCGGAACCTCCCAGCCCTATACTTACGGAAAGTGATGTGGTTGAGCCACCTCTACCTCCTGTTGCAAAGATAACCCCTGCAAGCAATGCTGATGCATCTCCAATCGCTCAATCCTCAGTTTGTGGCTGGCGTTTTGACATGCCTGCCTCACCATTCTGCTTGCTGATCTCAGTTAGACTTGTTAGAGGCGTCATAGAGATGAAGCTATGTAGAGAAATGAGATTATTATCTTGAATTATTGTATTTACTATCCAACTGATCTCTGGTGTACATGATGCCTTGCTCTAATTCAGTTTCAATTGAACAATTCTAGAGACAATTTCTTCTTTTCATATTTCCAGGATACTAGTGCATCTCCAAACTATATTAAGTAGCTAGCCTGTGATTGATCTTCTGGTTTGTAGACATGTTCCCTAGTCTTAATCACAAAATGCAATCAAGTGATTATTGCCCTTTGTTGCTACGAACAACCTAAGGCCTCTTTCACTACTTCCAAGAACTGACTTAAAACTTGGCATCTATAACGTTTCATTGAGTCAGGTTGTCACGACCCAATTTAGCTTCCAACGAATTTTTCTACTCAATTCATGGTCTTTTAGAATTGGGTGTTTCTTCCTAAACTCTTATTGATTATCAAACCCAACACAATTCATAGAAATCCTCATACAAACCTCCTCAAAACATGACTCTTACCCAAGATCCACAATACAAAAGGATTCACAACCTCCATTATTCATGAATTGATCAAAAATCAAGAAACTATGATTTCATGGATAAACTCAGATGTATGGCGTGAGGACGACAAGTCCATCACTGTGAGAAGCCTTACATACTTGGAAAGAACAATGTTCTTAGCGAAATCCACAAATCAGCTGCTTGAACTTAGCCCTTAATCTCCTCTTGAAACGTTGCTCTAAATCCATAAGTGTTTAGGAGCGTGAAAAAGTGGTTTAATCAGATTAGACCCTTATTTGGTTAAAAAACGTGTTAGGCCTAGTGGGAAAAGAAAAGACCAAAATACCCTTTCCTAAAATGAATGAAATGCCTTAAATAGAGAGGCTTCACTCAAACGGACATAAATTTTTACTCCGAGCTCGAAATTTATCAAACTTGGCGTCGTTGGAAAGAGGACTGAAGAGACCTTCAATTTAATAGTTCATGATCCACCTAAATATTTATGTGCTAAAAGATATGATCATTTAAAATTGAACCAAAACTAAAAACTAATGGATGACTTGCATGAATTTCTATTTAGCTCTTTTAAAGTTCGATGTGTTACAACTTCTACTAGAAAATTTGGTGCCATTGCTTGTGTCTACACGTCTTTTATTATTTTGCATGTCTTTTTCTTTTCTTTTTTTTTTGCTTTTTTCCCTTGTTTTGACAGTCATAATTGGCCTTTTTGATTTAGTAAAATATGGGATCATTGGTCTCATTTTCAAATGTTGGGAATTCATTAACATATTTTGACCCTCTCGTCTTTTCAACACACCATCAAATTTTACCAAACACACCTTAAGCACATTTGTATGAGTTTAGTGACATCCATATACTTATAATCAATGTTTATAAAGGTTATAAATCTAAAATTCTTCACACGTGAATTAATAAATATGATTTAAGAAGTTAACTTGTATGTATATAAAAGAGACTTGTATTTATGTTGATAAGATAATATTATAAATTTGAATAAACGATCAAAATAAAAGCCCAATATTTTATAAATATTATTTCTCTCCAAAATCAAACCAAATATGAATAAGAAACTACATAACCTCATGCAATAATTATAGACTTCTACTTAATATATATTATATATTTTAAGAGATCTTATTGGAGTGCTACTAATTTTACGCATGTCATCACATACACATTTTCCATCTATACAAGATGTTGGATGCCCCTGACAATAATCCCCACAATCGCTCGAAGTGGTGCATGGTGGACGGCGGCGGCCTGCTATAGCTTCCTCACTCTGCATTCCTATAAAACAAAATTAAACTCAAATTTAGTAACAGAGTTTATACAAAGTTTTAATTTTAATAACATGAGAATAACTTAATATTGGATAGAAAAAATTGTGTTAACAACTAGGTGGTCAAACTAATTGGTATAGATTGAAAAAATAAAATTGGTTGGTATTTTGTGTATAAATTTGTTGCTTTCATTACCACAAAATGATGGAAAGATCTCGTCACTTTTAATCAAATGTCTCGTATTTGAGGCCTAATGAATTTATTTTGGTAGGGAAAGATTTCCCTAGGCCTTACACAATGCAAATATAGATTAGTTGAAAAACAACTTCTGAATATTAAATAATTGTTATAAAAACAGGATCTAAGCATAAAGGGAATCTCAAAAATTGATAATTCTTTGAAAAGGCATTAACCCAACCATTTATCTTTCAAAATTCCAAATGTTAATTTAATTCGAATACATTTTTTGTTAAATTTCAAATAAGACATTAGGCATGTTTGCAACTAAGATATCTATGTTAAAAGAGAGAGTGATAGTGAAGAGATATACCTGTTGCGATGAGAATGAAACAAATAAAGGAAATCATAGCGAAGGAAACTTTCATCATTGCTAATTATGTAAATAGATCTATAACAAGTGTAGCTCTTGTACAAATATATGTTCCATTTGTTGAGATATATATAGTTTTGAGGATCATTTTATATTTATAATTTAAGGTAATGCAATCTGATTTCAATTTGAAAATATTAGTAAGTGATTTATTCCTGATGGTTTGATTAAAAGTAAACAAGTTTGACTTTCATTATTCTAGAAAAATACTTTCCTAGTAGTGATGTAATGGAATCAAATTACATGTAATTAATAGATATGCTTGACTTGTCCCAAAAAGTTAATTTATTTGAGTGCATCTGACTTATTTGTTCCTTTGACTATTCTATTATTCTTTTAAAGTACATTTGACTATTCTATTATTTATAATTCTGAATCTCCAACTTTACTATACAATTCTACCTTCAATCATTATTATTTTAAAGCATGAAAGTGGTCATGTCCTTGAACCATGAGGACTTACCAAGTCTTGAATAAGCTGGTCAGAATCCATGCTAACCGCAAGCAGGATGTGGAGCGTCGGACCCTATATTATAAAACAATATAGGCACAAGAAATGTACGCAGTCAATACACAGAATGCACTAAGAATACGGACTTCACTGTCCGCTGGAATAAAATCCCGACTTTCAGCTCATTTTATTTATTTTTAAAGGATATTTTTGTCCTAAAAACCTTTATGAAGTCATCTATATTACCCTAAACGTGTAGAAAATCAATTTTCATAATCAAACCCTCTTACTCACTCCTAAATTCTTGTGCTCAAGAACTTCAAGCAACACTAAGGCTAGGGTTCATCTTTCTAAGACATTTCTTCAAGTTTTTTCAAGAACATTGTTCTTACAGGTATGTAAGGATCTATTGGGTTTTAGCAAGGTGTGAATGGGAAATAAGAATAAATGAGAAATTGGGAAATGTGGAGGAACCAATTTGAAGGGAAAACAAAAATCACTACTAAAAAATTGGCAAAAAACGACGGCCAAAGCGACGGACTTCGTCGCTTTTTTGGTCAAAATCAACGGAAAAGCGACGCCAGTCACTTCCGTCGCTCTTTAGCTCGACGCTTTTCAAAAAGCGACGGACAACGTCGTTTTTAAAAAAGTGACGGACTGCATCGCTTTTAGCGATGGACTGAGTCGCTTTTTTACTATTTTTTTAAAAAAGCGACGGACTGCGTCGCTTTATTTTAATTTTCATTTTTTTTAATTTCTAAAGGGCGATGCAGTCCGTCGCTTTTCTGGAAATTTTATTTTTTGAAAATCCCAGAAAAGCGACGGATAAAAGGACATTGTCCGTCGCTTTTCTGGAAATTTTATTTTTAAAAAACCAAAAAAGCGACGGACAAAACCATGTTGTCCGTCGCTTTTTCTGTAATATTTTTGACAGTAGCAGTTCGCAGCTTCAATTCAATTCTACACTATTCAGCCCAATCAAACACACAATTATAAACAATCTAAACAAAACATAAAACAACAAACTTAAAATAACATTCAAAAGTATATAAATCATAAATTAAAGACTTATAAAGTCTTTTAAAACTCGTTTTAAAATTTCAAAAAGTTCATAAATGTCCCAGAGATCTAAACTAGGGAGTGAGATCTACATAATCATCCTCATCACTCTCGTCGTCGGTGTCATCGGGAGCCGAAGTAGTAGGTCGACGAGCGAGGTTCATCACTTGTTCTTTGATTTGCTGAACGGTCTCACTCATGCTTTGCTGTTTAGCTACTCTTTTCCGCTCTGACTCTACTAGTGCCGCTGTAAATTTAGCTATTGATCTGACATAGTAGCAATCTGAACACCGTCAAGTGCCTCAGCTTGACGTGACGATCCAATACCTTCTAAGTCTGACTGAAGGCGTCTAACATCGTTGTGAGAGTCTAGACCATAACATCTACCCTTGTGTGTACCCCTACCACTTTTTCTTTCCAAATCTGAGTGGACAGTTCAGGTGTCAATTGAACCGAACTATCTAGATTCTCAGCGACGTACTTATGAAAGTCATTCTGCATATTTAATATAAATATTGACATCAATATATATACATATCATAAAATATTCACTATTGATATATATTATTCATATTAAATAATTTACAAAAGTTCGTTTGGCCCTTTCCTCCACCCACACATCCGGATCCGACTCATTTTCTTTCTTCCTGACATGAGTCTTTTTGAAAACCTCTGATCAATGGGAGTGCGTCCCAATTCTTTTAACTATAAATAAAAAACTGA
>NW_026019958.1:600000-823487 GCF_900185275.1 Solanum verrucosum
AGAGGCGAGCGAGATTGGGAGAGGGGGGAGAGAGGTGAGCGAGATATGGAGACACAGTTGATTTGTATATCTAATCGATAATTGTATCACAAATACAATTGATACAAATTAATTGATTTGCATAAAAAAACTAGCTACTGGAAGGAGGAGAGGCGAACGAGATTGGGAGAAGAAGAAGGGAGGCGAGCGAGATTCGGAAGAGAGAAGAGAGAGAGATTTAATTGATTTGTATATCTAATTATTAATTGTATCACAAATACAATTGATACAAATTAATTTATTTGTATAAAAAAGACTAGCTATTGGTCGAAAGGAGGAGAGGCGAGCGAGATTAGGAGAGGAAGAAGAGATGCGAGCGAGATTTGGAAGAGAGAGAGATTCAATTGATTTGTATATCTCATCGATAATTGTATATATGTCCAATAATTATTTCACAAATACAATTGATATGTATCAATGGATACAATTGTATCAAAGACTATTATATTCAATTCATTAATGCAAATCAATTGTATTACATATATTAACGAATATAATTTGTATCGATGAATACAATTGTAGTAAATTGTATCAACAAATACAGTTGTGTCATTGTTGTAATTCGTAATAAATTGTATTTGTATTTATGTGCATTTGTATTCATGTGTTGCCTTGTGTATTATATTTTGTGTTACCATTTGTATTTATAAGTGATTGTTAATTGACTGTTCCCATTTGTATAATTGATTGTTACCAATTGCATCATTGATTGTTACCAATTGTATTGTATTAGGGAGAGAGATTTGTCATAAAGTCCTAACTATAGCAACGAATCGTAATCCTTTTAAATTATAGTTGTATATAGTAAATATATATCACATGTTTACCTTCTTGTGTAGTTTTTCCTTAATTTAACAATCTAATAGACTCTTGAGAACACATGCAAGAATTTCTCAAATCATAAATTGAAAGTGTTTAATTGAAATACTTTATCATGTGTACATATGTTCAATTGGAACAAATAATATATAGTTAAAGTTTAAAAATGAAATTTGCTAGAAAATTTAAGAGAATGACTATGTATTAAATCTTGTAAAACCTTGCCTTGTATTTTTTAATGAAATTTGTTGAAATTACTCTAGCCAATCTCAAATATTAGTCTTTTTAAAAAGGAAATAATATAGGAGAAGGGAAAATGGGAGGGAGCTATAAAAACTTAGCAACTGATCAAGAGTATTATAATCTAATTAACGATTATATATCATTTCTAAGGTAACCTAATTATTATGATAATTAAGTTAAAACCTTATATAGCTCCAAGGTTCCATCGATGAAATGCCAAAATTAGATATAAACTCGAGGAAAATATAACCATCACCTAGGCCAAAAATCACATTTTTGAATTATAACAAGTTACGAAGGATAGAGATATAAGAATAAAGATGAGAAGCTTAAATTCTAGAAGAAGAGGAGAGGAACACACAATTTCTTCATATTAGGCATGAAGCTCTTCTTTCTAACGCACATTTTTTCTTAATCAGTTCCTAATTGGGCTGATTCTACACAAAACTCTTCAATATTTTACTCGGCTCAATAATCCAAACTAAATCAATCTCCTTCCCTAATTTTAGTCAATAGGCCCTTACAAATCCAACTTGATTCACAACAGAAGTAGTATAATCATAATTAAGAAAAATACAAGAAATTAAAGAAGAGTCATGCAAAAGAGAGAGTAACATCGAATGAATAATTAAGTAATTGTATTAAATATTTACCTTCACTGGTTTTTATTCTTTTAGTTTCATTATTTTTCTTTCCTAAATATATGTGAAAGTCTAGCGTTCTTAATGTTATTTAGAACTTTTCTTAATATTATTATTGCTAAGAGTCAAAAGTATTTTTAAAAAAAATTCATAACTACGTGAAATTTCTTTTACTTGGGATATTTGGAGGTAGAAAGGTAGATGATTAAGATAGAATGTTAGTAAGTAGTCGTGTATTGTATAGTTTTTTTATTAGAATTGTTTTTATTACTCTCCTACTATATATCTTGTCCTTTGATTTTAGTGTCTTCTTGATTTCTGTCATCGTATTATTTGTTATTGCTACTATTATCTTCTTCATTTGTTTTCAGCATGTTTTTTTCACCACTATATTTGTTATATGCTTGATTTAGAATATGATTTACATATCTCTCTACCTTTTCAAGGTGTTGTAAAGTTGCATATTCACCATCCTCTCAAAAGTCAAACCTCACTTGTAAAATTATAATACTGAATATGAATATGTTAGTTGTTGGGCGGGAAAATGGCATAAAAATAATTTTAAATTGGAAAACTCCCCCCAATGGAATTCATACAAATTAAAAACATGTTCAATAGAAAATCAGTAATGTCATTTTTGGAAAATTTTAATATAACACCCAAATCGACGTACTCTTTGCTATTATTAACATCCATTAATTTAATTTAATTGACCTTTATGCAACTTGATACTGTATATTAAAAAACATGCCCTCTCTTAATTGCACAAATAATATTGGAAAATTCAAAGATGTATTTATAATGCAAAATCTGGAAAGATTTGAAAGAGAATACTGAAAATCCTTTTAAAATTTGAAGGAGAATAAAAGTATATATAATTGAAAAGTATGTGTGTCTTTTAAAGGGAGCCTAATTTTAAGGGAAGTAAGTGGGTGGCACTATTACTTTCTCTATATTAAAATGTTTGAAAAATTAAAAGAGTTTTGACTAATATTTAAGATTGTATTTATTTGTCATTTTAATACGAGAAAAATTATAATTTATATGATATTTATAACTAAGGGGTGAAGCTAGAAGTTTGAATATCTCTAATCAAATTTAATAATTTTTTGCTCAAATAATATATTGATAGTAAGAATTTAATTATTAACATTTAAAGCATTATCCTAAAATCAGTCAAAGAACCATAAAATTGTAAAAGATTGGCTCCAGTTCTAGCTCCCTCTTGTCATTTCAGGCAAATATTATGTTCAATTATGCTGACCCACCTAGACTAAAAACTTTATCTTAAATATATCAGAATAAATCATAACACCAACCGTAATATATTAAATGTAATCCTACAAAGTAAAATCTAGAGAAGATAAAGTATATGCAGATATTATCATTTTTTTAGAGGTAGAGAAAAGGTTTTTTTTTTATCATTGGACCAAACAACGCACTTTAAAAAATTAACTCATCTCATTATTGATAATAGAACTCCTTCCGTTCACTTTTACTTATCACATTTCAATTTGACTAGCCCATTAAGAAAATAATGATTGATATTGTTATTTTACCACATCACCCCTATTAATTGTTATTTAGTATTAGATCTTAAAATATGATTCAGAAATTAAATAATTAGTATTAAAAATAAAACATGAAAATGCTAATTATTTTTCTTAATATGTTAAAAGCGACCACTAACACTAAAAATCTATTTTTCGAATAATAAACACGTAAAAATGAATGGACGAGTATTTTTAATGAAATATGGCTATCATAATGAATTTTGTTCTATTAAATTCACTATCCTAATTATATAATCAAGAATTTAAACTAAAAAAAAAAAGCAAAAACCCCACCATTATAATAATTATTTTATTTATTTACTAAGAATAAAAAGGCAAAATAAACAGCTATGATCAGTAACGGTCACATTTGCCTCTTTTTTCAAAGTAAATAAACCTCTGTTTCCCCCTTTGTCCTAAGCCCCTCCACCCTTACCAATTTTCTTGACCGTTTCAATCCAAACGCTCCTCCTCCTCTGTAATCATGAGGGTTCTCGGTTGATTTCTTTCTCCACCATTCTTGGCTGGAAGAGAAACACAATCCCCCCATCCCCACTCTGAAAACCAAGATTTGAATCCTTTTTTTCTGCGTAGATGGGTTGTTTTCTTGGGTGTTTTGGAGGTGATAAGGACAAGAAATGCCGGAAAAACAGGAAAAAGGTCATCCCTCGAGACCAAGTAAGTGTTTCTGAATAACTCCTTTTCCTCTTTATGTTTACTCCTTAGTTGTTGTTACCCTGTTCCCAAGTTCTGTTTTTGAAATTCTTGGGAAGGGGATTGTTGAATTTGTCTTGTATTTGAGCAAAGATTCCAGCTTTTATCATGGTTGTGAGTTGGTTTGACTGGGGTTGGGGTTAATTTAGTTGATATGACGGGAATTTCTTGATTAGTTGATGATGGGAATTTGACCGAGGCTCTTTCGAAAGTAGACTCTCCATCTGCACATGGTAGTGGTAAGGTCTTCATACACTCTATCCTCCTCAGACCCCACTTGTGGGATTTCAGTGGGTTTGTAGTTGTTGAGTGTACCATTTATTCCTGTTCCCAAATTCTATTTTTTGAAATTCTTGGTAAGGGAACTGTTGAATTTGCCTTACATTTGAGCAAGATTCCAGCTTTTATCATGATTGGGAGTTGGTTTAACTGTGGTTAGGGTTAATTTAGTTGATTATGATGGGGATTTCTTGATTAGTTTATAATGATGGGATTTTGGCTGTGGGACTTTTGGAAACAGTTTCTCTATCTCCGTGAGGTAGTGGTAAGGTCTGGGTATACTCTATCCTCCCCAGACCCTACTTGTGGGATTTCACTGGGTATGCTGTTGTTGTTGAGTGTATCATTTGTTCTTGTTCCCAAGTTGTTACTCCTTAGTTGTTACCCTTTTCCCAAGTTCTATTTTTGAAATTATTGGTAAGGGGATTGTTGAACTTGTCTTGTATTTGAGCAATATTCCAGCTTTTATCATGATTGGGAGTTGGTTTAACCAGGGTTAGGGTTAATTTAGTTGATGATGACGGGAATTTCTTGATTAGTTGGTGATGATGAGAATTTTGGCTGAGGGTCTTGCAAAAACAGTCTCTCCATCTCCATGAGGTAGTGATTGATAGGGTGTGCTTAACACTCTACCCTCCCAAAAACCATTTGTGGGATTTCACTAATATGTTGTTGTTGTTGTTGTTGAGTGTACCATTTTTTCCAGTTCCCAAGTTCTATTTTTGAAATTCTTGGGAAGGGGGGATTGTTGAACTTGTCTTGTATTTGAGCAAGATTCCAGCTTTTATCATGGTTGGGAGTTGGTTTAACAGGGGCTAGGGTTAATTTAGTTGGGAACTCTCTACTTTCACGAGGTAGTGTTAAGGTCTGCATATACTCTATCCTCACCAGACTCACTTAGTGGAATTTCACCGGGTATGTTGTTGTTGTTGTTGTTGAGTGTACCATTTGTCCCTGGAGTTTTTTGGGGGGGGACAAATTAGTAGAGGTATGGTTTTGTATTTCTTTTCTTTTGGGGATATTAACAAACAATGTAAAAATCCAATATTGTGCTGCAGAAACATGTTTGTCAGGATGCTCAGAGAAGCATTATCTCTACAGAACAAAGCATCACAGAGGAACCCTCTGGGAGCTTGGTTACCGAAGCGCGGTGAGCTACTGAACTTGTTTTTTCTCTTTTTCCACTTTATCTTACAAAGTTAAATGATATGGGTTGTTGTGACACGCAGAGATAGGCCTGAGGAGCAACTTAGCTTGAGTGCTAGAAAAAAAGTCACATTTGATTCAAAGATCACTACATATGAACCTGTTTCAGTCTATGAAAGTACAGATTCTTTACCTGAAACCAAAAAATCTGGCGAAGAAGAAAGAGAGGAGGAGGGATCTCTTGCTAAATCAAGCAAGTCCAACTCTTCCTCTGAAGGGGGTTCTGTCGTATCTAGTGTAGGATCATATCCTACAAACCACAGGTATCAGAACTGTCGAGACAGTGATGATGAAGCTGAGGAGTTTGGTGACAGTGACGTGGACGAAGAATGTGATCTGGATGATGATGAAGAGTACGGGGATTCCGATTGTGAAGGTGGACAAGTGTGGTCTGAATCAGTGTTGGCTGATAAGTCCTTTTATCAAGTGAAAGAACAGGAAGTGGATAGTCCTACTTTGATGTTCGGTGTCCCTGAGAAGGAAACGAGAAAGGGTGAAACAAAAGGATATGTGAGAGATAGGAGTGCTTACATCCATCCTGTGTTGAACCCTGTAGAGAACCTCAGTCAGTGGAAAAGTGTTAAATCAAAAGCAGCAGAACCTATGAAGCTACTGCCACAGAAGGAAAATTGTACCGCAGAAGTAGAAGGGCCTCGTGCTTCGTTCAGTTTAGAACCTACATTTAAGCAATCATCATTTAGTTTCAAGACAAAGCCTAAAGATCAAGAAATTGGGGTTGATGCTAGTCTTTCAAATTGGTTGTTTACACCTGACACCACCAAGAAGGCTGGCTCCAGCGCGCTTGAGACTGTTACATCAGAAAAAAGCATGTCACAAGGTTCTAACTCTATGATGAGCTTTGAAGACAGGCCAATTTTAGGTGTCTTAACAGTTGAGCAGCTGAAACAGCATTCAGCAACTTCCTCCCCGAGGAAATCACCCTGTCGAAGCCCTGATGAGATGCCTATTATAGGAACTGTTGGCACCTACTGGAATCCCTTAGGATCTGCTAAAGACTCTGGGTCAGTTTCTTCTTTTAAAGGCATACCAAACTCGACGAGCAAGTACAGAGAGGTAGAGTATGAATTTTTTTCTCATTACTGTTGCAACTCGCTTATAACACAATCACTAGGTACTAAGTGGTGCTCATGTTAATGCAGGATAAGAGAGTTAATTGGCACTCTACTCCATTTGAGGCAAGATTAGACAGAGCCTTGAAAGAAGGTGCCACAGAAGCCTCTATAGCTTGATAGATTATTGTATATCTAAACAGGCACCGCTGTTTGTGAAGCGAGTGAGACTCTTCTTGTTACTATTGTGTGTGCTTACATTTCTATACAGTTCATGGATCTGTCGTGTGTATGAATTATGGGAAAACTGTTTGTTGTAATTCTTTGTAACTATGATAAGTGGTGATGCAGTGAATTTATTTATTGCTTGTGTTTTCCCCTTCAAATTTCCATGTTTTGACTTTTGCTTCCTTAAAAAATGATGAATGAAAGTAAGATTAGACCATGAAGGTATCATTGGTGAAGAGATCACCAGACTGTATTTATGTGCTAAGTTGTGCGGACTCTTCACTTTCGAGGCTGCACCCGTGTCAAACTCTCCAAAAATAGTGATACGCACATGTTGACATTTTTGAAGAGTTCGAGCAACATAGATTACGTGGCAGGACAGAGATTCTGTTACAGCCACACTTTTGGAACTGGATGACAATTCTGGTGCTTTTGTTTGATTCTAACAAGTAGTTTTAAGATAACACACTTTTTTGGGATGCTTTCAGAGCCCACAAAGCTTTTATGGTTGGTACTTGGTCCATACTAACCCACTAACCCTTATTTATTCAGCAGAAAAGGTTTAAAAATATCTTTGAACTATGTGAACCATTGTTAATAGTTTAATCTAAAAATGTCCATATCATTAATAGTTTGGTTAAAAAATGTCTCTACTGCTAATAGTTTGGTTCAAAAATATATTTGTTGAACTTAATGGATCAAAAATGTTATTTTTCTTAATAAACATATTATTTCTCTTTCTTTCTAAACTCATTTTATTCCTAATAAAAATTATTACTTTTAAAAGATCTATTCTTGTTTCTTTTCTTTTAAAATCACTTGAACAAATAAATAGGAGATATTCTTTTTTTTTTCTTAATTTCATTTTATCAACTAAAATAGAATAACTACATGTATCTTTTTAACGATAATATAATCTTATATATATAAGATCATAGTAACCCCATCATTAATTTCATTTTGATAACGATTAAAAAACTAATAAATTTAAAAATATTTGTATTTCTTAATCTATTTTGAATTGAATTAGGATAGACATTTGCTAATAAAATATTATAAAAATATGTTTTAAAACAAACAACATACAATATTTATTTGGGAAAATGATATTTTTGACTAATTAGGGATATTTTAGAACCAAACTAGTGACAGCGGGCATATTTAGACCAAACAATTAACTAATGATATTTTTGTTCAATTTCACATAATTCAAGAACATTTTTAACCCTTCTCCAATTTATTCATGGCCTTATTCTAACTTGCAAAAAACCAAATTTTAACTTTTAAATAACAACGTTTACTTTGACCAAATTTGGTTAGTCGTCTATAATTCAAATCTTATATCATGAGATGGTGGCACATATATCCAAAGTGGGAAACTATTTTAATTTTTTTTTTATTGCGTGGCATCCTTATATTAGTTGTTCAAATTATAAAACAAAAAGGATAGTTTTACTTATTCTTAATTAATTATAAGGATAAAATAAAATTAACCTAATTGATTTTATCTTAATTTTGTGATTGATAAATATTTGGATAGCTATTTTTAATATATAAACAACTAATATAAGAAGAAGGAGGAAGCACGTAATTATTTAACGTTTGATTTTGAATTTGATTAGTTTTTGAAAATGATGATTTTCTGTTTAGGTAAGGTTACTAATATGGAAAGTTTCAAGACTAAGTTGGCATTATCTTGATTTTAGTGTTAGCATTACGTACATCACATGCTCGAAGATAAAAATATTTATTCAAACTTGATATCTGCATCAAAATAATACATGCATGACATGTGTGCTATGCAATTTGTTACTTAATCATGATAAATTAATCTTATTTGATGCATAGATTAGGTCCGAATAACTTATTTTAGCTAAGTAACTTAATCATGATAAATTAACAATTGATTTGTCCCACTCATTATTTTCTTCACTAATATGATTTATTTATTTATTTGTGAAAATGGGACTATGGTGATGTCTTATCAAGAGGAACAGAAAATGCACTACATCATTTATTTTTTGAATAATATAAGTGGAGTACTAGGTACTAGGAAAATGGGAAAACCTTATTTATGCGCCACAAAAATGGCAATAGATTCACAAATACTTTACAATTGTTGATGGTAAAATCACTTAAACAAAATTATGACGTATTTCAAATACCATTATATTGCCAAGAATTTACTCAAAAAAGAATAGGCGTCAGCTTCACATCATTAAAATGACCCAATATATCACTTTTCGACTTTGAGTAATTTTTTTTTAGAAATAATGAAAGATAAATGATTTTACGGTACAACAGAAAAAAAAGTTATTTTTTCGGTGAAAAAATTATAAGTGACTTTTCTGATTTTAAAAAAAAAATAAGAACCCCATTCACCTATTTTCAATAATTTATTGACCTTTTAAGTAATGATGAATTCAAAAATATTTAAGGGATAGCTTAGACATATATTTTTATGATTGAGGTTGATAAATTTTTTGTTTTAAAGAGTGAAAACTTTCAAAGACAAATAATATGCAAGTTTCAACTTTGATTGCATACGTTTACTTTTACAAAAGTTTTTTGATTTTTCACTCGATGTCTAATATTCACATTGAAATTCGATTATTCTAAATTCATATTGCATAGGTTAAATTTAGAAAAAGCACTTTATACCAAAAAAAAAATTATAGTCAAGACTCAAATTTAAATAACTTCATTCGCCATCAATTGAGAGTTGAGACAATGACACATTTTTCAAATGTGGGAACTAGTTTTTCAATTAGCCCATATTTTCCATTCGAATGCTTTGACTTTATTATCACTTATTTTCTTTGGTGTTGATTTGAAAACTTAATTTGTGTTTACTTTTTGAAAATGACGTATGTGTATACATCTAAGTTTTGAAAAGAATTGATTTAGTGTGTATATATATATATATATACATTGAATTAATATTTGGATTAAATATACATTGTCACGTGATTTTTTTCATAAAGTTCATGATCTAGTCAACTAGTCAATTAAGATTTTTCTAAAGTTAAAAAGATTACACTAAGAATATTTATTTATTTATTTATTTATTTGTGAAAATGGGACTATGGTGATGCCTTATCAAGAGGAACAGAAAATGCACTACATCATTTATTTTTTGAATAATATAAGTGGAGTACTAGGTACTAGGAAAATGAGAAAACCTTATTTACGCGCCACAAAATTGGCAATAGATTCACAAATAGATTACAATTGTTGATGGTATAATCACTTAAACAAAATTATGACGTATTTTCTTTGGTGTTGATTTGAAAATTTAATTTGTGTTTACTCTTTGAAAATGACGTATGTGTATACATCTAAGTTTTGAAAAGAATTGATTTAGTGTGTATATATATACTAGATATAGGACCCCGTGCTAGCACGGGGCCCAATATATTTTATTTTTTTATTTTAATTTATGTCATATTATGGAATTTGAGAAGTTATTGAAATTTTTATATGATTTTAAAATATTTTAATTTTTTAGCTATTGTGATTTGTAGTACTTTTTTTTAACATAATTTTGAAAATAATATTTATTACTCTGTTTGTTCTAATTTATGTGGCACACGCAGAATTTCAAATATTAACCATTTTTTATATGTCTCTTTAATATATTAAGTTGTTAATTATTGTATTTTCTAGTACATTTTTAACCTAATTTTTTAATAATATATGTTATTTGCCATGTCCCAATTTATGTGGCATTAATTGATAGATTTGTTGGAGTCGAGAGATTTATTTTGTTAATTATTGTAATTTATAGTTTTTTTTCCCGTAAATTTCAAACAATATATGTTGTTAATTGATAGAGTACTTTTAATGTAATTTTTTAAAAAAAATATGTGTGACTCTCCATGTCCCAATTTATGTGGCACATGTAAAGTTTTGACAATTAACCAAAATTTTAATACATTTAAAAAAATATTTTTAAGTTGTTAAATTTTAAGTAATTTAAATTGTTGTATTATTTATTACAATTTATAATACTTTTAAAATAGTTGAAATATTGTACTATTTATTATGATTTATAACACTTTTTTTAAAAAATTTATGTCATATTATGGAATTTGAGAAGTTATTGAAATTTTTATATGATTTTAAAATTATTTTAAATTGTTAGCTATTGTGATTTGTAGTACTTTTTTTTAACATAATTTTGAAAATAATATATATTACTCTATTTGTTCTAATTTATGTGGTAGATGCAGAATTTCAAATATTAACCCTTTTTTATATGTCTCTTTAATATATTAAGTTGTTAATTATTGTATTTTATAGTACATTTTGAACCTAATTTTTTAATAATATATGTTATTTGACATGTCCCAATTTATGTGGCATTAATTGATAGATTTGTTGGAGTCGAGAGATTTATTTTGTTAATTATTGTAATTTATAATTTGTTTTTCGTCAATTTCGTTGACTATTTTTTTTATTAATTATTGTAATTTATTGTTTCTTTTTCGTCAATTTCAAACAATATATGTTTATCATATAATCTATTTTATGTGGTACCAATAGAATTTAGAGAGTCAATTAAATTTTTTATATAAGTTTTAAATAATTAAGCTGTTAATTATTGTAATGTATAGTATTACTTATATTATTTTTAAATATATTTAAATATTATATGTTAGGTTTTTTATCCTAATTTATATGGCATTGATAGAATTTAAAGTGTCAAATAATTGTTAATTATTGTAATAGATAATATGGAGTATTTAAGTCAATTATAGTATAGTAATTAATATATAATATGTAGTATTTAAGTGTTATATTATGGAATTTGAGAAGTTATTGAAATTTTTATATGATTTTAAAAATATTTTAATTTTTTAGCTATTGTGATTTGTAGTACTTTTTTTTTACATAATTTTGAAAATAATATTTATTACTCTGTTTGTTCTAATTTATTTGGCACAGACAAAATTTCAAATATTAACCATTTTTTATATGTCTCTTTAATATATTAAGTTCTTAATTATTGTATTTTATAGTACATTTTGAACCTAATTTTTTAATAATATATGTTATTTTCCTTGTCCCAATTTATGTGGCATTAATTGATAGATTTGTTGGAGTCGAGAGATTTATTTTGTTAATTATTGTAATTTATAGTTTCTTTTTCGTCAATTTCAAACAATATATGTTGTTAATTGATAGAATACTTTTAATGTAATTTTTTTTTAAAAAAATGTGTGACTGTCCATGTCCCAATTTATGTGGCACATGTAAAGTTTTGACAATTAACCAAAATTTTAATACATTTAAAAAAAAAATTTAAGTCGTTAAATTTTAAGTAATTTAAATTGTTGTATTATTTATTACAATTTATAATGCTTTTAAAGTAGTTTAAATATTGTACTATTTATTATGATTTATAACACTTTTTTAATTTATGTCATATTATGGAATTTGAGAAGTTATTGAAATTTTTATATGATTTTAAAAATATTTTAAATTGTTAGCTATTGTGATTTGTAGTACTTTTTTTTAACATAATTTTGAAAATAATATTTATTACTCTCTTTGTTCTAATTTATGTGGCAGATACAGAATTTCAAATATTAACCCTTTTTTATATGTCTCTTTAATATATTAAGTTTTTAAGTATTGTATTTTTTAGTACATTTTGAACATAATTTTTTAATAATATATGTTATTTGCCATGTCCCAATTTATGTGGCATTAATTGATAGATTTGTTGGAGTCGAGAGATTTATTTTGTTAATTATTGTAATTTATAGTTTCTTTTTCGTCAATTTCAAACAATATATGTTGTTAATTGATAGATTTTTTGGAGTGGACTATTTTTTTTATTAAATATTGTAATATATTGTTTCTTTTTCGTCAATTTCAAACAATAACCAATAGAATTTAGAGAGTCAATTAAATTTTTTATATAAGTTTTAAATAATTAAGTTGTTAATTATTGTAATGTATAGTATTACTTATATTATTTTTAAATATATTTAAATATTATATGTTAGGTTTTTTATCCTAATTTATATGGCATTGATAGAATTTAAAGTGTCAAATAATTGTTAATTATTGTAATAGATAATATGGAGTATTTAAGTCATTTATAGTATAGTAATTAATATATAATATGTAGTATTTAAGTGGAAGGTGGTGGGGCCCACTTATATAGTTTGATAAATATATTGGATATTAGTAGTGATTTATAGTATAGTAATTAATAATATATAATATGTAGTATTTAAGTGGAAGGTGATGGGGCCCACTTATATATTTTATAAATATATTGGACATTAGTAGTGATCTTATTGGACCATTGATAGTCATTCCTAGACTCTTCTATAATATAGTAATATGCATTGAATTAATATTTGGATTAAGTATACATTGTCACGTGATTTTTTTCATAAAGTTCATGATCTAGTCAACTAGTCAATTAAGATTTTTCTAAAGTTAAAAAGATTACACTAAGAATAATTATTTATTTATTTATTTGTTTGTGAAAATGGGACTATGGTGATGTCTTATCAAGAGGAACAGAAAATGCACTACATCATTTATTTTTTGAATAATATAAGTGGAGTACTAGGTACTAGGAAAATGAGAAAACCTTATTTACGCGCCACAAAAATGGCAATAGATTCACAAATAGATTACAATTGTTGATGGTATAATCACTTAAACAAAATTATGACGTATTTCAAATACCATTCTATTGCCAAGAATTTACTCAAAAAAGAATAGGCGTCAGCTTCACATCATTAAAATGACCCAATATATCACTTTTCGACTTGAGTAATTTTTTTTAGAAATAATGAAAGATAAATGATTTTACGGTACAACAGAAAAAAAAAGTTATTTTTTCGGTGAAAAAATTATAAGTGACTTTTCTGATTAAAAAAATAATAATAAGAACTCCATTCACCTATTTTCAATAATTTATTGACCTTTTAAGTAATGATGAATTCAAAAATATTTAAGGGATAGCTTAGACATATATTTTTATGATTGAGGTTGATAAATATTTTGTTTTAAAGATTGAAAACTTTCAAAGACAAATAATATGCAAGTTTCAACTTTGAGTGCATATGTTTATTTTTACAAAAGTTTTTTGATTTTTCACTCGATGTCTAATATTTACATTGAAATTCGATTATTCTAAATTCATATTGCATAGGTTAAATTTAGAAAAAACACTTTATACCAAAAAACTTTTTATAGTCAAGACTTAAATTCAAATAACTTTATTCGCCGTCAATTGAGAGTTGAGACAATGACACATTTTTCAAATGTGGGAACTAGTTTTTCAATTAGCCCATATTTTCCATTTGAATGCTTTGACTTTATTATCACTTATTTTCTTTGGTGTTGATTTGAAAACTTAATTTGTTTTTACTTTTTGAAAATGACGTATGTGTATACATCTAAGTTTTGAAAAGAATTGATTTAGTGTGTATAAATATATATACATTGAATTAATATTTGGATTAAATATACATTGTCACGTGATTTTTTTCATAAAGTTCATGATCTAGTCAACTAGTCAATTAAGATTTTTCTAAAGTTAAAAAGATTACACTAAGAATATTTATTTTCTAAACCAAATTTAATACTTAGTTTTGGCAACGAATAAATATTACTAGTAATATTGAGCTAGCATCATTTTGGTGTCAGTATTACCTGCAAACAATAGCTAGTTCAATTAGAAAAGAACAATAAATAAATCAAAACTTAATAAAAATTAAGCTGGTTAGATTATGATCTGCTATTTAGAGCCTGATTGGATGCTATAGCTTATGACTATAACTTATAGTTTATTTTTATTATTTAGGCTTAAAAATAAGTGTTCAAACACCTTTTAATTTTACTGAAATACTATAAAAGTGCTTTAAAATTATTTTGGCAAGTCAATCCAAATAGTTTCTTAGTTTATTCAGCTAAAGTAATTTTTGAGTAGATCATTAACTTATTAATTTAACCTATTTTATTTTATTCAAATTTAACCTAACTTGTCCATTTAACAATTCGATTATTTATCATTTTTATGCAATTGTTCGAAATATAGTATCAAAGGATGCATCACATCATAGGCAATGAAAACAAATCAGGTTGAAGAAGAATAGATGTGGTAGATTCAAGATTTAAATTTGATAAGTTCAAACTTAAAATATTTAATATTAAATATTTTTAAAGTTTATAAATTTATATTTAGTAATTTACTATAATTACAATAAATATTTACATATAAATTTATGTTCTACATAAAAAAAATTGTTAAATTCACGTGAATATAACATCTAGGTTAATTATACGCGGCGTAACTCTGACCACTAAAAATGGCAGCTGATTTGATATTGGGAGCACCAAAAACTAACCAACAATTATTTTATTTCATACTTAATTTCTTTAATGGTTTAACCACAAAAGTGATTTCAACAATCAATCAATAACATTTGACATTTTATTTTTTATGTTTATTCCATGACACCACTAATTATGAGATCTAGTGAGAAAAAAAATTCTTAAAAAAGCAAGCTCGATCTTGATATTTACTATGTATTTTTTAATCCATTGTGTCACTGAATTATGTCAAAGAAAAATAGGAAACATCACTATAAGTGACACATTTTACATTAACTAATATTTTATATTTATTATTGTACATTTTCTACAAGCTAAGTATTAAATATTAAGGTAGACATGATTTAGTTAAAGCAAAATCGTGCCATTTAACTAAGTCATATAATAATTACGTAGTTAAAGACTAGTACCATTTCATTTTTTAATTAGTATAAATAAAGTTAGTCAATATCCTTATCAATCAGCCAATAGTGACTTTCTTTCGACCGTAACGGGTCGATAAATAAGAATTTTTTATGAAATTGTTTTGTCTCACCCATGAAATAATAATTTTATTATATAATATAAATGATGAAATAAAATAGTTTTGAAATTAACTGATATCTTACCCCAAAAATGAGAAAAATTTAATTCCATTTTTTTTCCAGAATTATTATATCTATTCTACATGTCAAACGACTCCTAATAGTTCTTTGTGGTTTCATTACTAGAAACAAAGTTTTCCCACTGTAAATCAATGACAAATTGATATTATAGAACATAATTTTTTCACTCGATAATTTGCTATTAAACTAACACACTAAAAAAATATATGATAAAAAATAGATTCTCGTTGAAATAATAAAAAACTTCATCAGAGAAAATCAAGGTAGGAATAAAGAGTAGTTGAACATTTAAGTGTATATATTAAATATAGCCATCAATTTTGACCCCCAACCAGCTCATGTATGTCCTTTTGAAAACCTGTATTTTCCAATAAAAGATTTTTCAAATTTTAACTTGTTGACTGACCTATAAAAGGTCAATCATCCAGCTACTACATATCCAAACAAACATTTATTGTAACGTCATTTTTATGCAAGAGGAATTAAGAAAATATTAAAATTCACACTTAGGATTTAAAAATTTTGTGATGTAAAGTAATTTTTTAACTTTCTTTGTTAGTATTAAAAATTTAGAATCTTTCACTTATGTGTTAAAAAAAAGAGAGATTCAATAGTTCATATATATTTAAAAAGTTCATTTTTACACTTATTTGGTAGTACAATTTTTCGACAGAGGAAATTCGATTGACTTTTCTATGTATTTAATTCTTCGTATTTTTAAACCCTCTTGATAAATGAAAATCCTCATTCTGGATGTACAATTATTTTAAGATTTTTTTTGTTTGTTGGTTTGTTTATTGGTGTCACGGAATCAACAATTTAATAAAAATATTCAGTAAACGTTTTCGTCAGTTTTCACACTACCATATGTTGAAGTAAACAAAAAAATAATCATTGACTTGATTTCATTTTTCTTTAATATTGGTTTTGAACCAAAGTTTTTTCTTTTTTTAATATACTTATCCTACTAAATTGTTCACCACTCAATCTTTTATTCATTATATGTCAACTTGACATATAGTTTTGACAAAAAACTTCAAGATTATTAATGAGTTGAAACCGTGTTTTTGTCACATCCTATTGGACTATTAAGCTCTGTATTCCAACTACAAAAACTACAACATTTTATTTTATTTTCTTAGTTTTCCACCTGGTATTCCGTATTTGCATTGAAGTTTAATTATTTCAAATTCATGCTGTGTAGGGCCCCGTTCAAAGGGAAAATGCTTCCTAACAAGGACGTTTCCATATCAAACCTCTGATTAAGCGATGAGCTGCTCCATCCGTTGAACCACATTTTTTTTTGTTTTCTACCTGATGTTCGGAGCCTGCATTGGAGCTCTGACAAAATCCGAATCGCACACTGCAAGGCTGGGGTGGCGCTCCAACAAGATTTTCTCTATAATCAGGGTCTGAACCCAAGACCTCTAGTTAAGGGTGAAACAGTCTCACCACTACACCATAACTCAGGGTAATGTACCACATCCTTTGGTGGTATAATACAACATCTTTGCCTTTTTTTCTTCTCTGTTTTTTAAAACTTTTATGTTTGCTTTTCCACTACTAATATATATACTCCCTTTTTGTTCTCCACTTATATATTGACAACCCTTTCATCTAAAAAAGCACAAAAATGTTTTATTAATTCTTCTTGAAAACCAAATATTACACAACATGACAACATTTCATACTACCTTAGTTTACATCTTGTATGTGCTACTTCTTTTTTCACTTCCATTAAGTATCACATCTTCAGCAAGAACAGAAGCTGAATCTCTTGTCAAATGGAAGAGAAATTTACCTTCTACTTCTTTCTTGGCCTCATGGTCCATTTCGAATCTCGAAAACTTGTGCAATTGGACATTTATTGTGTGTAATGATGGTGGAACAATTTCTGAGATCAATCTTTCTGATGCAGACCTCTCAGGCTCACTTGATCACCTTGATTTCACTTCATTTCCGAGTCTCGTGAATTTCAATCTTAATGGAAATAACTTCAGTGGATCGATACCTTCGAGTATTGGCAATGCCTCATTGCTCACTTTCTTGGACCTGAGTAACAATATCTTGTCAGGTGTCATACCTGAAGAGATTGGAAAATTGAATCAACTTGAGTATCTAAGTTTTTATAACAACAATATCGAAGGTGTGATTCCGTATCAGATTAGCAATCTGCAGAAGGTAATGCACTTGGATCTTGGATCAAATTTCTTAGAAACTCCTGATTGGTTGAAGATGAAAAATATGCCTGTGTTGACGTATCTAAGCTTTGGTTATAATGAACTGAGGTTAGAATTTCCTGAATTCGTACTTCGTTGTCATAATCTAACATATCTTGATTTATCGATAAATCATTTCAATGGTTCGATTCCTGAAACAGTATTTACCAACTTGATCAACCTTGAAAGACTTAATCTTTCATCTAATTCATTTCAAGGTTCATTGTCACCAAATTTTACTAAGTTGTCTAAGTTAAAAGAACTTCAGCTAGGTGTTAACATGTTTTCTGGTTTAATTCCTGATGAAATTGGCTTGATTACTAGTCTTGAAGTTCTTGTACTTTTCAACAATTCATTTGAAGGAAAGATTCCATCTTCTATAGGTAGACTCATAAATCTTCAACAGTTGGATCTTCGAAAGAACGATTTGAATTCAACTATTCCTTCTGAGCTTGGTTTTTGTACTAAACTCACTTTCTTAGCTCTAGCAGAAAATGACCTGCAAGGGTCATTGCCTCCATCATTCTCCTCTCTTACAAAGTTATCTAGTTTGGGGTTGTCTGATAATAGTCTTTCTGGTGAAATCTCTTCGAATTTCATCACCAATTGGACTGAGTTGACATCTTTGCAGCTTCAAAACAATATGTTTACAGGGAAAATCCCACCCGAAACCAGTCAATTGACAAACCTTGTATATCTTTACCTCTATCATAACAATTTCACTGGTTCCATTCCCTATCAGATTGGGAACTTGCAAAACTTGTTGGATTTAGACTTTTCTGATAACCAGCTTTCAGGCATAATACCTCCAACCATTGGAAATCTGACCAATCTAAAGACGTTGCAACTTTTTCGCAACAATCTCAGTGGAACCATTCCTCCTGATATTGGAAAATTGATATCCCTCGAAACCGTTGACATCAACACCAACCGACTAAGTGGTGAGCTGCCGGACAGCATTTCTGACCTCAGTGAGCTGAAGATTCTTTCTGTATATACTAATGATTTCTCAGGCATTGTCCCTAAGGACTTTGGAAAGAACAGTCCTCAATTGTCAAGTGTCAGCTTTTCAAATAACAGCTTCACTGGTGAACTACCTGCTGGATTGTGTAGCCCGAATCTTGAGGAGTTGACGATAAATGGGAACAAATTCAGAGGGAAGTTACCAGATTGCTTGAAGAACTGCACACTGCTAAGACGAGTACGGCTTGAAGGCAACAATTTATCTGGTAATCTTGCTGATGCATTTGGAGTGCACCCGAATCTTGTTTACCTTTCTCTTAGTGACAACCAACTTTCAGGTGAACTTTCACCTGACTGGGGGAAATGTGAAAATCTCACAAGTCTAAGAATGGATGGAAACAAATTTTCTGGTGTAATCCCAGCTGAGCTAGGGAACCTGAGAGCGTTGCGCGTGTTAGCTTTGGAAGGAAATGAATTGACTGGTGAAATTCCTTCTGAACTGGGGAGGTTAGACCTGCTGTACAATCTCAGCTTGAGCAAAAACAATCTTACTGGAGGCATCCCTCAGTCTGTTGGCAATTTAACTAAGCTCCAGTATCTTGATTTGTCGACAAACAAGTTAAGTGGTAACATACCAGTAGATCTTGGGAAGTGTGAGAGCCTGTTGAGCTTGAATCTTGGCAACAATTCCTTATCAGGTGGCATTCCATCTGACCTTGGCAATTTGATGCAGTTGAGTATTCTTTTGGACCTAAGTAGCAATTCGCTAACGGGAACCATTCCACAAAACTTTGCCAAGCTCACCTCATTAATGCATCTCAACCTCTCACATAACAACCTCTCAGGTAGAATTCCTCCAGCATTAGCTCAGATGATCAGTCTTCAGGAGATGGATTTTTCCTACAATGAATTTTCTGGACCAATCCCAACCGATGGAGTATTTCAAGGAGCATCCGCTAGTTCTTTTCTTGGCAACTCTGGTTTGTGTGGAAATGTAGAAGGATTATCCTCATGTAATTTGGATACCCGAAATGACAAGTCCAGAAATAATAATCAAAAGATCCTCATTGGGGTACTTGTACCAGTGGTCAGCCTCATACTTTTGGCAATCCTGTTTGTTGCATGTCTTGTGTCTCGAAGGAAGGCTAAGCAATATGATGAGGAGATCAAAGCTAGCCAGATACATGAAAATACAGAATCTCTGATTTGGGAAAGAGAAGGGAAGTTTACATTTGGTGACATAGTGAAAGCTACTGAAGATTTCAGTGAAAAGAACTGCATTGGAAGAGGAGGCTTTGGAAGTGTCTATAAAGCTGTTTTGCCCTCTGGGCAGATTGTTGCAGTCAAAAGACTCAACATGTCAGACTCAAGTGACATTCCATTGACTAATCGTCGAAGCTTTGAGAATGAGATTAGAACTTTGACAGAGGTGAGACACAGGAATATAATTAAGCTCTTTGGTTACTGTTCCAAGAATGGGTGCATGTACTTGGTTTATGAGTATATAGAAAGAGGTAGCCTGGGGAAAGTTCTATATGACAATGAGATGGGATTGGAACTTGGATGGGGTACAAGAGTGAAAATTGTGCAAGGAATAGCTCATGCGCTCGCTTACTTGCATCATGACTGCTCTCCGCCCATTGTTCACCGTGATGTATCATTGAATAACATTTTGCTTGAATCAGAATTCGAGCCACGACTCTCTGACTTTGGCACAGCAAAGTTGTTAGCTTCAGACTCATCAAATTGGACCACAGTTGCTGGTTCTTATGGCTATATGGCACCAGGTATGTTACACACTCATTACCTAATGCATCCATATTTCTGTTGATTAAGTAGTATATCCATTGGAAGGATACTTCAATAAAATTGTGTCTTTCTTCTTGTGCAGAGCTTGCACTTACCATGCGTGTTACAGAAAAGTGTGATGTCTATAGTTTTGGAGTCATAGCGATGGAGACTATGATGGGAAGGCATCCAGGGGAGCTTTTAACTTCATTATCAGCATCAACAACATTGTCTCCAGAAATACTTTTGAAGGATGTTCTTGACCAAAGACTTCCACCTCCCACCGGCCACTTGGCAGAGGCAGTGGTTTTTGTGATCACGATTGCCTTGGCATGTACACGTACCACTCCTGAATCGCGACCAACTATGCGTTCTGTAGCACAAGAATTGTCTGTTCAGACTTTGCCTTACCTTCCACAGCCATTGGGGACAATAGAAATGAGCAAACTAATAAGTTTTCAGAAATAATGAGAAGATAGAGCCCTCATGCACAGGTGTGAAATGTACAGGCTGTAGAGTTTTAGTGCTGTAATGGATCTATTCAAATTAGTATGTTTTAGATGCACTTTTCCCTAGAAAGAAAGAAATAATATCATCCTGTTAATCATGAATGTTACAAAGTTGGTATATTAATTTGGACAAGTATGAATGTTACAAAGTTGCACAATGCCCTTATCCTAGCTTTCACTTTATTGCTAGGCAAAACACTAGCAGAAAGATACAATGTGTTCATTTGCAATAAAAATAGCAATCTAACAAAAATTTGGCAAAGATTACATCACACAGATACCAGGCATGGTACTTAGCATTCTACTCCACACTGCTTGAGTATAGGTCCCTTCTGCTTTGGTAGGAATGGGTCTATTCGTACCCAAACAAGTGAGAAAATTGAAGCAAGAAGAATTGACCAGAGGACCACAATGGTGGGAGTCCTGTTCTGCCTTCCCATCAATCCCTTTAGGAAAGGATAGAGATGCACAATAACCCAAAAGGCGAAGAATAACTTTCCGAAGAGGGGACCCCATGAACCATAACCATTGTTGATGGCATCCGAAACACCAGCTACAACACCAACCATATTCAGGATGATCAGAGTGGTTGGTGGGATGAGAAGTGTGGTCCATTTGAAAAGGTAAAGCTCCCCAAATTCAGCGTCATCAGCCGCTTTTGATGTTACAGTGAAGTTTGTGTCTACACCAGCAAGAACTTTAAGAAGGCCTTGGAAAACTGCAAACAAATGTGCTGAAACACCACCGATGACCCAAAATTGCTCGTTACGCCACCAGGCCTCAATGCTTACTCCACTCCATCGCAGCTCGAGTACACTTGTGGCTATGATGGAGATAAAGAGAGCCATGAACCAAATGCTTGCAAAGTTGTTAAGCTACAAAACAAACATGGATTTTGATTTATAAAATCTAAATCAAATCTTTATATTACTGAACCAAATGACTTCAGTTCACTTACTGTGGGGACGATAAATTTTCCAGTGAGAAGGCATACAGCTGGAAGGGTGCAGTAAGCTAGCAGAGCAATGGAAGTGAATGGGTAAACAATAGTGTTAATGTATGCTAGCCTTTCCAACCACTTGAGTTTTCCACCCCAGGCATACCAAAGGGGACAATGACGACTCATGAAGATTTCGACAGAACCAAGAGCCCATCTCAGGACTTGGTGCAATCTATCTGATAGATTGATTGGTGCTGATCCCTTAAAAGCGGCTCTCTTCGGACAGCAATAAACCGATCTCCATCCTCTGCAATGCATCTTGAATCCAGTCAAAATGTCCTCTGTGACAGAACCATAAATCCATCCAATCTGTCAAAAAAAGAAAAATGAAAACCAATTTATTAGAAGTTAGCTAAGTGAACACCCATAACTCATAATTTATTCATGAAATATAATGCTAACCTCTTTGCCCCAGTCAGTTTTCTCTTCATACCCACAGCTAATAACATGAATAGCTTCTTTTATGAGTGTTGTTGGGTTTGTCCCTTCAGGAAGTCCACCATCTTCCTTAAGTGTGGAAGCTATGAAAACAGGGGACTGCCCGAATCGTTTCTCAAAGTTCTTTTGGGACATGAGAGATGACTTCTCGAGCTCATCATATCCTTCAAGGCCTTCTTCAATTTCCTCAAGATCAAAGACAGGTCCAGATGGCTTCCTAGTGTAGTTCTTTCCATTCATTGTTTTCTTTTTCTTGCTGTATAGTCCTCCAAGTCCAAGTAAGGCCTTGATGCTCTTCTTCTTGGACTTGGACTTGGACTTTCTTGAACCGCCACAACAGCAACTGGGCCAGCAATCACATGTCATCTTTTGACGCTTCTCTGAAACAGGTGGATCATAGCCGTATAACGCCTGCCTGTTAAAGACAGTACCTGTTCCAACATAAACTGGTCCTTGAATTCCATCCAGGCCTTTCATGTTGATCTGCCACCATGAAGGGAAAAAAGCATATTAATACCGGGAATAAATCCTTTGTCAACACATTGCTGTATATATAGATCAACTTACATCAAAAAAGACAACATTACGATTGGCATATCGATCGTGGCGATCAATACCATCAAATCTCTGGGGAAATTGGACATAGCATAGCTTCTTTCCAATTTGTGGGTCCATTAAAAAGCACATGGCTTCTCTAACTGCCTTGCTGTTGTTAAGGTAGTGATCACAATCCAAGTTCAACATAAATGGTGCATTTGTCAGGACTGCAGCGACTCGAACCTATTTAGAAAAACCGCACAAACTACATAACATTAAGAAAAGGACTTAATAGAATGTCAAGGAAGCAAACCAGAAACTAATATACTAATTACTAACCAAAGCATTCATGGCACCAGCTTTCTTGTGGTGTTGATAGCCCGGTCGTTTCTCACGGGAAACATAGACAAGGCGAGGTAGCTCCTTACCTTCAATGTCAAGTGCACCTTCACTACCAAGATAAACTTGAATCATACCAGGATGGTCTCTGGTGTTGTTACCGGGCCACGGAGTTCCATCTTGCATTACCCAGCCTTCTTCTGGTTTTTTCTGAGCTTTTGCTACTAATGCATTAATTCTTACTTTGAATTCTTCATATTCTCTCTGCCACAAGAGAGTGAGTTTTCAATTTGCAGAAAAAATCTTATTTTAAGCCAAAGAAACTTAAGCCTCCGATAAATGATACTCCTTCTATCCCAACTCATATGACATTCTTTACTTTGGGAACGTCCTAAAATGTTCGACACGATTCCTTCTACAACTTCTTTTTAAACCTTGATATGATTCAGTCAACATTTTAGGCACTGCATCTCCCCTGATATAGTCGTATAAAATGAGACGAAGGAAGTAATAGATACATACCTTCATGGCCCTGCGATCCTTGACAAAGGTAGGCTGAACTTTATCTTTCAAGTAATCAATCTTTTCGTTGAAGTAGAAATCAGGTGCTCTAGGCTCTACACTATATTTCTTACAAAATGGCACCCATCTCCTGGCAAATTCTGCTGTTTCTGCTAATGAATCGAACAACAGCATGGAAGCACCATCATCTGATACATAACAGCTAACCTTCTCGACAGGATAATCAACAGCCAAGATTGACAGAACAGTGTTTGCAGTGATAATAGGAGGCTCCTTAAGAGGATCAACAGTACTCACAAACACATCCACTGGGGCTAATCGATTAGGCTCGCCTTCACGTTCAAACCTCAATGTCAATCGATCTAAATAAGTTTCACGGTTTATTGGTGACCATTTGGGGAACTGATCGAGTATCCATGATAATGCAAACCATATTTCACATATAACAGAGATAATCCATAATGGATAGGCATCATAGGCTGGTGTTAAGATCCGGAAATGGAAAAAGAATCCAAGAATTACAAGCCTGAGGATAATGACTATCCGATATGGACTGATTAAACTTGATGGAAGTGGAACTTTTCGCCAGAGTGGTTGCCGAGCTTCAGCCAAACTGCTTGGAAATCAGTCAAGTGGTTATAATATTGAAATATACTGCAAGTTTTATATGCTTAAACTTGATCTGTTTCAATTCATACACACTCATTTCATGTTGAAACATTGTAGTATCTGATTCATTTTTTTAATAATATTATATGTAGAAGTGTTCAAATTATTTAACTATACCAGTCAGTCACTGAGTGATATATAACCGAAAATCCAATATTTAAAAGTTGTAAGGAGAATGAGGAGAAGGTGGAAACAAGACCAGATATAATTTGATCGTTATGAACAAATCCAAAGACCAGGTTGACTGATTTGTTATAAATTTAAAGTATTTCTATAGCATGTTTTCCTTTTCCTTCTATGTTGTTTTCTCGATGATTCCTCACATAAAATCTTCTCATATAAGCGACGATATAACTTCAACACTATCAAAGAGAGGCGGGGATTAGCTTGAATAATCAAACAAACTTATCAATATTTTCTTCCACTACTAAGAATATATGTCAAATAACATGTTAAATTCCCCTTCTAAGTCAAAGGTCTATCTAAAAAGCAAATCTAGTAGGGGTAAGGTGTGGTATATCTTACCCACCCAAAACCTCACTTGTGGGATTACACTGGGTGTATATATCATGTTGAATTCCCCTTCTAAACCGAGTTGTTAAATTCCACTTCTAAGCCGAGGGTCTATCAGAAACAGTAAATCTACCCCGGCCCACAAAGGTAGTGTTAAGGTGTGGTATATCTTACCCTCCCAAACATCACTCGTAGGATTACACCGAGGGTAAACAAGATGTTAAGTGAAAAGAAAGAGTACATACAGAAAGTCATCATCTTCATCAGGTTGATCATTTCCACCATTATTAACAAGACCTCTCTTTTCTTGACGATTCTTCCATTTCTCAACTCTTTCCTTCCATTCTGCATCACCATAACTTTCTTTCTGCTCATCCTCCAATTCCTTCCCAGCAACTGTAAGTGATTTTCCATTGAAATAAAACAAAATCATGACTTTGAGTGACACATAAATATAAAGTGCAACAATTACTCATTTGGAAATTAAGTAATAGAGATCGATATAGCTGTACCGCTTCCAACAACTGATTGATTAAAAGCACCACCACCATTGGTGTTGTGATTATACTCTCCATTCTCCTGTCAAACATAATACAACTTGCTTTCAGTTCAAATGAAAGACAGCATTTGGGCGGCAAACAACCCAAATCTCAGTAGTTTAGGGCTAATTACATTTCTTGTCATATTTTTGAAATTACCATTCGTGTCAGATTTTGGTCCTCAAATACATGTATCTATCTTGTTGAGATACATGTATCTCTTATAGGTCAAAATAAGGTGTAAATTTGTTTCAGTGTACACTGTATCTAAGCGGATTCACATGTATGTAAGATACACCAACTCTCTCGCTCGTTTCTTTCCTTGTGTATCTGTATTTCATTATATGGTATCACATATATATATATATATAGTGTGATTCACATGTATCTAGTGTGCTTCATATGTATATGCGATACACCGACTCTCTGCTCACCTCCCTCCTATTTTGCTCACCTCTCTCCCTATGTATTTGTAATTTTAAATGTATTTGATAGTTCCACAAAAACACATGTATTTAGGTGTATTTGACTTGAAATGTGTTATGAAATTATTAATTAATGAGATAATATGTAACTTAGTTTAAATAATTATAGAGAAAATTAGTAAATATGGTAATGTTTGTATAATTAGATAGTTCTACTAAATAATTACTACTATTATTCCAAATTTACATAATTGCTGCGAACATCTTCAATTTCTGAAGTACATTTTGTTCGTCTAGTTTACCAACATGAACAAAGTATACACAATCAATATAACTCTATTCAATATGCAGTGTATAAGTATTTATGTGTATTATATGTATATTATATATATATTATAGTATACATATATTTAGTATAAAAAAGTAGATTTAGTTGCAATTTTATAAATTGATTTTGCCAGTACCAATGAAGATTATGCGGCATGATAATAGTTATTTTTTTTATTTTCTTCTGAGAATTTGATAGACGTGATAATTCAAGGCAAGTTAATTATCTCTAGTTCTATGAGATAGCACCATGTTGTAGCTAATTACATTACTACAACAAAAATAGTTTTTAGCGGTTGAATATACATATTAACAAAGAGTGCTAAAGCCTTTATCGACATTAGCTAATTGAAACTAGATCCAATCTTGCTATAGGCTTTAGAGACATTTACAAAGAGTGCTAATAGCCGATAAAAATTGTTGTTAAAGATTATTTTTGGTAATTGGTATAGTATTAATACTTTTAGTAGGTTGTTGGAAATAGAAATGAATTACTAACCGATTGGTGGTGGTTGGGAGAAGCATGATGATTCTTGATCTGAAATTCTTGTTCAAAATCATCATGAATATCATCTTCATCATCACCTACAACTCTAGGACACCCTGCCAATATTCCACAATTAACAAGCACTTTTAAGTTCAAGAAATTCAACAATGTATATATATATATATATTTACCACGGCAGAAATGATTTTTTAGCCCTTCACATTATGACTTTTTAATAAGAGTGATTCATTTTTAACAGTCTGAAAAGGTCATTTTCTTCTATTCAAATCGTAAGAGGAAAAAAGATCTTATTTCCTCGTATCATCTATCATCTTACAAACATATCTCGAAATACATAAGCTAGCATGTATTTCAAAGGAGAAATGATTGTACATACACACAACATATAAACAATTTATCGTACAATTTAACTTGTTATAGCGAGTTATTATTCTATTTTTTCTCGAGTAGATAGATTACTATAAGTGAGAGGGGGCAATGTACCTTTATGACGTTTATATCGAGTATGACACTGAGGACAAGCCTGATTCCCTTCACTCCTTTCATACTCATAACATGGCCTGCAAACTGGAAATCCACACTCCCCACAAGCAGCAAATACCTCTCCATTTTCCTTAACTTCAATCTCATCTCTACAAATCTTGCATATCTTCTTCAACGAAACGACAAACTCTTTTGACGTTTCTGTTGGAGGTCGTTGCTATATATACACAAAAAAATAATCGTTAGCAAGCAAGAAAGCCTAAGAGAAGCAAAAATTATACCGTTTGTGTTTGACTGAACATGAAATTTAATAGAAAATGAAAGACTTCAGAACGTGTAGAAAGTGTCATGTAAAATAAGAGAGACGTACATCGTCTCCTGTATGAAAAACATGAAGTTCACTCCGAGAATGTGAACCAGCAACAGCCATGGTGTTAGATGGATATTGGCACAAAGGCAAAATGAGTGTATTAATATTAAGAAGAGAATATGTAGTTTTTGGTGGGAGTTTGAGATTTTTCACCTAATTGATAGTTGAAATGTCATTGGTTTGATTAGAAGACACGTTACTTGGACAGGTAGGAACACATTGCTTCTTCCACAACCTATTTAATTCTCTTGACACACTAAAAAAAATAAAAAAATCTTATATTGTTCTCTAATATTTTTTAATACTAAGATGATATTGTGTATGATCATTTATCATGTGTGATTAGGTAGTATATAGATAGCTTTGACACAAAGGTATCCAAACTCAGAATCCTAACATACTTATAGGTTGGCCAATGATAACTCATTATAGATTATTCATTCTAATTAAAATTATATTCTTTGACTGTGAAAAAAGTAAGTTTGTACATTATCTGGTATAGTATTTTTATTGAGAAACTTTCACTATCATATATATTATTATTACTTATACTTTTAAAACATTACGTATCTTACCACTAAGTAAGAGTTTCTTATCCTATATATTGAGGAAGATACATGTATTTTTGCTATCAGATATACTAAAATAGGTAGAGAGGCAAGCGAGATTTGTTATGTATACATGTGAATCACACTAGATCCATGTATTTAGAACAAATCACACCTAATTTTAACCTCATGTATCCTGAGATACATATATCTTGACGCACCAAAATGTGGTAAGATAATTTTTTCTGGATTTTTTTTCTCCAGACCCACTTGTGAGATTACCCGTTGAATATGGGGTATATTGTTGTTGTACTGATCTTTTTTTCTTTCTTCTATGTTTTTTTTTTTCTTTTTCCACTTACATGATGAAGGGAGATAACAAGGAAGACTAATCACTTCTCTGGAATTCCTAAGCCTACTTGAACATGATTATAAAAAGAAAAAAACAGCATCCTTATCCAAAGATTATATTTACATAATGTGACTGATGAGAATTCAAGCAATAAGAACTATTTTCCTTCCTGATACATAAGACTATAACAGAACAATTCATGTTCAGACAAGCTACATTTTCAGATGATGGAATTTGACACGACGAGGACGACCAATAGTTCCTCGTTTTCCTTCCAAGATGACTCTGAAATGTCACAAATCTAACATCAAAGGTTTGATATTTCTTTATGATCTATGTCAAATGAGAGGACACGCCATGGCCCCTCGAGATATTGTCTATGAAAAGAATATCATGATATTTTTAGCTCCTTCACGAGCCAACTCCGTTCTACTCAAGGATTTGATGTTCCAAGCGTCAATATATTACTATTCTACAGTCTATCAATGGTGTTTTGAACCTACAAATGCTTATTCATCCAATTTAGAGCGCTTCAAAGGTGGTGAATCAGAAGTGCTGGTTATATTTGTCTCGGGATCTCCAAGAACTTCCCTTTCCCGCTCTTTCTGTTTCTCTTGATCAACTTCTTTAGCAGTGTCAACCTGTGACAACTGTGCAAAGGCATCATCTGCTGTGGAAGATGATGAGCCTTTAGCCAAGTCTGCGCCAGGCATTGACTTGCACTGCTTCTCAAACATCATCTGGAGGTATCGCCCTTGTTCTTCTATACGAAGCTGCAGATTTCTTTGAATCTGGACATGTACATGACAATATAAGTGCACATAACATCACAAGTGCTGCAAGTTAGATTACCACGAGACAATCAACTACGAGATTGGATGAGCTGGCTATTCATTATATCAATGAGCATAAGAAAGCTATTCTATTACCCACAGAGGCGAATCTAGGATTTTTCGAACATGAGTGCATCAAGTAAAATGTATTGAAGTGAGAATTGATCCTTAATCCTCAAGGTGAAAAGCTTAACATTTAACCATGTGGGTCATTTAGACTTCTTGTAGTACGGGTGCAAGAATGTAATATTATACAAAATCTTAAAAAATATACATATAAAATATCTAATTTTACGAAGAGACCACAGATGCGGATGCCCTATTTTTTGGCTGTAAATTCGCCACTGATTACCCATGATAGAGAAGATTTTTATCCCCAAGACTGAACTATGATTAACTCAAAATTGACTTATCAAAAAGATTGACAAGGAAGAGAAAACTACAGAAATTGCTTACATTATAAATTAAACAGAAAATGTACAACAAGAAAATCTAACGTGCACTTTTCATTATCTTCAGAATTATCAGTTACGATTGGAAGACTCTAAAAGGCCATAAGCAGCCAAAAGCTATCCATAAGAAAATTAAAACATGACAAGCAGACATTCTCATATAACAGACAGTTCTTTGTTGAAGACGCCAGCAATGATCACCAATCAAAGTGTTAGTACTTTTTAGCTCAACAGAAAGAAGCCATACCTCAAGCTGTTCATGGAGACGCTTCTGAACTTCCATCTGCAATCGTAATGCTTCAGTGATCTCAATTCCCCTGTGTCAGCCCAACACACCAGATTTGAATGAAGCAAGTGTGTAAGTATACACGACAATAAGATATAGCAGGTAACTCAAAATTACATAAATAGAGCCCCTGAAGCTACCACCCAGTCATTGTATCGGAGCACCAGTAGTGACCTGTGTTAGCTAATACATGCACAAAATTCTCCAGCTATCTGGCCTCAATTGCAGAACCTTCATGCACCCCACCCTCCTCTTCCTCTTTCTCTCCCTCTCTCTCTCTCTCTCTCTCTCTGCCCCCTCCCCCAACTTTCTCCTATTGGGAACAAATAGATCCTTCAGCTAAACATCATTCACTACTACTTACTATTATTTGTCATTCTTTTTGAGGGAAGCTTAAACATATGTCATACCAAGTACATTCCATGTTTCCTAATAACAGGTGTAAATAAGTTAAGGGTTTATGGCGTAGAAATCCAAGAAAATAATTTGAGCCCACCATATTTTGTTCAGGTTCTCTTTTATTATATGATCTTGGTCTCCAAGCATATGCGTAAATAAATAGTACTCTTAACGAAGTCCATTATACAGTAACTTGTAATAATTAGATTATACTCCCAATTAATGTAGAAGTAGGAATTCCTCTCATTAGTTTATGTGCAAGAGAATTAGCTCAGTATTACCCTCCAGAAAAATGGTCGATTTTGGCTTTAACAGTCAATATTAACTATTTTATTTCTGTTGTAATTATTTGAATATCTTCAAATAAAGAGTTTTCAAACTTGTAGAATTTTCAGTTTCCTAATCTCTAAATTTAGCGTTATAGATAGTGATTTTTATTTTTGAAACAGGTAACTTTAATTATAGATAGTGATTTATTCAAGTCCCTTTACTTAAAAAATTGCTAACTTCATCTACAAAAGGTGAAACAAAAAAAGACTAAATTGGGACTGAACATGTATATGATATCAATAGGTTACCTGCAAATCACATTCCTACATGAAAGCTAAACCAGAAAGTTAATTAAACAGAACCTAAGCATCATGTAATGCAAAACGAAAAGGGGACAGACCACATGCTATGGTTATGTAAATGCATTTCCGGGACACTGCTTTCTGGTATCCACATCACGAACAGCCTCATTGAGGACGAAGCAGGATAGGATAGGGGGAAAGAGGGGGGGGGGGGGGGGGGTTGTGGACAAACATTCCACATTATTGTTGTTCTAAATAATTCAGTAGAAACTGTTTCTAAAAACTTATGTTGTGATTGCAAATGATGAAAGATAAAGCTGGTAATAGTCGGTTAATTCTCTTGTAAATTTGAGGACAAACAAGCAAATCCAAATTAACAAGGCAAAGGATATTTCCAAAAGATGGCAAAATCAAGTATGTGCATGATAATTATGTGAGCGTTTTGTTGGCCCAGGAATTGTTTAATAACAAAGTACAATACCACAGGAAAAAGAAAAAGACAACACCCATCCCTCTAAAAACATCAAAACCTACAATGCCTACACCCAAAATCTAACAGGTTAAGCCACTCCCACAATCTAAAAACATTAATACAGACAGGGGTCAAACACAAAACAAAAAAGATTAAAATCCCAAAATCCTTATCTGAACCAATGCCCCAGACCACAAAACCAGAAACTGAAACTTCTATCACCAAAACTAGCCCATATCCCAAGACCAAGAAACAGATATCTCCAAGACTCAAATTACATAATCAATAGCCCAATCCCAAGCCCAAGAGAAAACAATTCTGCATGTCAAAGAATTGGCTCATCGCAGAAGACAGAGACATCACTTCATCAAAAAAAGACAGCGACATCACTAAAGCTGCCATGGATGCCAGCCTCTGTTCTTCAGAGGTTGTGGATAACATATTCAAAGATGAATTTTGAGAAGGAAGAATCCAGCAGAGCCAGAAAATAAAAGATGACAATGAAGAGGAGATTCTGGAATGACGATGGGCCAACCCCTGATTACTGGAAACTCAAGTTGGCCCTTGCACCAAATTTGATAATCTGTTATTTTAGGTGAGGAAGAGAAAACTGGTAATTTTTCAATAGTAGCTAGAGGATAGAGAGAAAATGCTGCCTGTGGAAGAAAATTTTATGCTAGAAAACAAAGAAGCAGTTAAGATTCAGTGCCAGGGTCTTCTGGTAAAGATAGAATTCTGGCGAGAGGAAAGAAGAAGTCACTCTTCCTATATACTGTGCCAACCAGAGATATTCTTTTGTTCCATTTGGGGTGGGGGTTAGGGTCAGGATAGAAGGTGAAACGGAGGAGAGAAGGGGAACACTTACGTTATAACTTCATAAAAGATATAATGTGGAAGTTCTCTTATGCATAGAATAATAAAGTGACTTGTAATAATTATATCAATAGAGGTGTGGACATGGAATAGCAACTTACGTCTTTAAGTCCAGAGATGCCAAATCATCTAGTGAAGATTGTTTCTTCTCTGAACACCCAGCTATGAGATAAAAGAAACGAATGTCAGCAACCAAAATCATCAGAAGATAAGAATGGATGGAGAAATTAATTAGTCACAACCTGGAAACACAGGATATTTAGCAATCAAATATTTTATGCTGATTAACCATTAAGTTGAAGAGTATCTGATTCAGGTCAGAAAAAGATAGGCTCGAATTTTTTTACAAGACAATATAAAGTTCATAATACTCTTCTATCCTAAAATAGTTGTCACTATTTCCTGTCAGGGATGTTCAACATACAGATGCCCTTCCAGATAAGATTTTCTCATCCCCAAAATTAGCCTTAGACAAAATATGTACAGATTTTCAATTGAAGTGGGAATAATTGAGGGGGGAGGGGCCGTGGAAACTATTTTAGTATTTACACTGAGTGAAAAAGCAACAGATGCAGGCAGGGGCGTACCACGTGGAGGTCAGGGGGTTCACCCGAACCCCCTCGTCGAAAAATTACACTGTATATATAAGGTCTATTTCTGATGTTATGAGTACATATATTAAAATGAACCCCCTCAAAACTAAAGAGAAGCATGGCTTAGCGGCAAAGGGGTTCAACGTTGACCGAGATAGTTGGGGTTCGATTCCCGCTTGCAACATTTTTCCACTTGTTTTTTTTTTCAGCTTTGAAAGGCCGAATGGGCTCACAGAGGACACACACTCAATCAAGCTACTGGCCATGGAAAATGATCTGGAAAGTTAAGGTGCCCTTCAAGGTGGCCTGTTTTACTTGGCTCTTAGCAAAACAGGTTGTTTTCACGCAGGATAACCGTATGAAGGGCCTCGATTTGTGCTCCAGATGTTTTTTTTGTGAATGTGAGACAGAGACAATAAATCATCTCTTTTTACACTGTAAGGAGACAGTGAAACTTGGGCATATTTTCATCAATAAAAGGGGCATCAGTTGGTCTATGCCAGGAAACATAAAGGAAGCTTTGGCATGTTGGAATCGGGATGGAAATCATTCGGGGCACAGGGAGAGATGGAAGATTGTCCCAGCCTGCATTTGGTGGACTATTTGGCTGGAAAGGAATCAGAGATGTTTTGAGAACAAGAGCTGCTCTATGGAGAAGATGAAGCTGAAATGTTTAGCTCTTTTCTCTTTTTGGTGTAAACATGAATATCCTCATGAAGATGAGGATATACCTAGTATGTTAGAGTCCTTAATGAGTTCATAGGAAAACAGCAACACTTTTGTATTTCTGATTGTAAGTATTACTGGAGTACGTCCTGGGTATTCCTGTGTTTATAATACAAGTTACCTTTTCAAAAAAAAAAAAAAAAAAAGGCCGAATGGGCTCTTGTTTTGGGCTCAAATCCAACTTCATTTCATTGTTTTTGGAAGGCTAAATGGGCTCTGGTTTCGGGCTCAAATCCCAACTCAATGAAATGCCTCATTGTTTTTGGTTCAATGTAAAGCTTTATTATTTTGTTATCATTATTTTTCTCTCTATGCTTTTTCCTTTTCTCAATTTATCTTTGTTTAAATTTATTAGACATATTTTAGATACTTTTGTCTTTTATTCTTCTTATTTATACTTCTCATTTTATTTCTACATAAGTCTCTTTCCATGTACTAACGATGAATTATTATTAAATTTGAAATTGATTTACAAAAAATATTATATAAAATAAATTGAATTAAAGTTAATCGAATGAAGAAATTTAAAAGTCGTGAATAATCTTTTAATAAAATATAATTAATTGATTCCCCCCCCCCCCCTCTAATTTTATAGTATTTCTTTCTTATTTTTTTCAGTTTGATTTTAAAAAGATGAAAACTAAACTAAACTTATTTGTTCTATTCATCATTTGTTTTTTTCATGAATGACGAATCTAGTAAATTGAATTAAATGAACTAAAAAATCTACAATGTCAACTATTTATCTTATGAATATATATATTATAATATCTTAGTGGTTGAATTTAAAAAAAATTCAAAAAATAGAGTAGAACACTGCAATATAAAAGAGAGAAAAAAACACAAGAAATATTTTTTAAAAAAGCTCGATGAAATAGGATAAAAGTAAAAAAAACCAAACGCAGCATGACAAGGCAAGTTAAACTTATTGGATTCAGATTACTAGTTTCCTCCTATGTCGCTCAGTTTTTCATCTTGTAATTTTCACATGTTTACTTCTTTATATTTCGAACCCCCTTCACAGAAATCCTGAATCCGCAACTGGATGCAGGAAAAGAAGAGATGGAGGAGCAGTTTCTGCCACTTTCTGGTATGAGAAGTTATTTTGAAAAAGAAATGTAAGAACCTAAAATAGATGTATCTGGAATTTAAAATTTTCAGTGTAATGCTTCTTTTGCTAATGACATTGATGTAATGTTGGAGTTTTTGGAATCCCTGCAGTTTTAAGAGACTCATACCCAGCAAACTGTTTTTTACTAGTGCAGTACCATCTTGGGGTTATATTAATAAAATTATGTCTTATCAAACAAAAATAGGAGTTAAGAAGTAAATACTGCATGCAGTGTAAGTTAAGCAAACACATTCAGCTAAGGAGGGAGAGAGAGAGAAGGGAGGTTTAAATAAGAGAAAATAAGAGAAACATACAAAAGAAGTACCTTAAGGTAGTGATCTAGGCTATGAGAAGTGATGTTACAAAACAAAGTACAAGATGTTGGAAATTGTGTACAAAATTTACAGTTTTCCTTAAGTAGTCCCAAACTTTTTAAGTTTCCTACGCTATATAGCT
Organism: Solanum verrucosum; assembly: GCF_900185275.1. Lineage (NCBI taxonomy): Eukaryota > Viridiplantae > Streptophyta > Magnoliopsida > Solanales > Solanaceae > Solanum > Solanum verrucosum. The sequence continues at coordinate 635,584 of NW_026019958.1, forward strand.
TCCGCACAGTATTATCTCATTCAATTATGTCCCTAACATGGAAAAGAATACCACATCACATGAAGTTCTCAAACAGAGCACAAGTTCATGTTCCTGAGACAGACAGTACCAACAAAGATCTGATCCGAGACTCATTGCTTCAAAACCTAGTTGATAACTCATCTGTCCATATCTTTCAGATCCAACATAGAATTTCTTCTTGGGCATTAGAGAAAGCTCATCTATTATGCACTAAAAAGCTACCATATGAATAGCTGTCGAAGAATAATTTCATCATCTGCTACCATGCATATAAGGATTGAGGAATTCACATGAGATTAAATACAAAAACAATAAGTTGACAGGTGAATAAATAATTAAAACATGCAAACACACATACATGTGCATGCACGCGGTTGTGAAGAAGAACCTTTCAGATCTCAAGTACTTAACAAAAATTAGACATCTACTGGCTCAAAAGATTTTCACAGCTTTACAACAATCAAAGTTAATTCAAGAATAAGAACAAAACACTTCTTTAAAATTGCTTGAGAAAAGAGAAAAAAACAAAATGAATGAAAAGATAGACACGTAAACAAACACATAAGAGTGAGAAATGTCTACATACCTTCTGATGCTTCTGGTTTATATCTAGCTGTTCGATATTTCTGCATTTCAGAAAAATGGTTCAAAAAGATCAATAAAGAAATACAACAGGTCCATCTCCAAAGGGAATCAACTTGAGGACATGAGATAGCACAAACCTGCAAATGGCTTTTAACGTGATAGATGGTCAAACTCTCAACTTTCATCATTTTTAGCACCCCTTTGGGAGTAGCTCCTGCAGCTCATGTAAAATCACTGAGTCAGACAACAGTCTAATACTAAAACTTGGTTTATGATGCACAACAAGGAGAGCTTTATAAAAAGTGATGCACAGCAAGGAGAGTAATCACTTTCACTTCCACCAAGCTTGTTGACTGCTTCAACAAAGGCTTCATGAAGTTCTGGAGTCCAACGCATGCGTTGCCTTGTTGCAGCACTACTTGCAGGGGATGATACAGGAGCAATAGCCGAAGTTTCTACAGGCACAGCTGGGATTTGCTGTGATGCTTGGACTTGCTGCATTGGGAAATTCAAATGTTGTTTTTCCTCCTGAAATTGCATCTTTGAACACACAACAAGATAAGAATGGGTCTCCTTTTGTTCTTTTAACACCAATAAGATGCGTATTTTATTTTATTTTATTTTATTTTTTTTTTTTACCGTGGTTTCCGGGCGTCGCTTTGCGAACCCGACTAGCTGTACCCACCGGGTCCCGCTGTTTCAAGGCGGGTCCACCACGGTTAGTTCCACGGGGCCCTGGAGACGCGGCCGGTTTGTAATGCCTCCAGTGGCCCTGCTGGGGCTCGAACCGGCGACCTGAAGGACTTTGTCCCAGGCCTTTACCAGCTGAGCTATTGCGTATGAAGAAGAAGTAAATGAATGAGGAATAGAAATTCAGCAGTCAGTGCAGAATAAAACTGACCTTCAGCTCCGAGTCACCAATACTTGTATCAGCAATGATGTCGTTCCAATTAGAAGGCAGAGCATCTTCATCATTGAGTACAAGGTCGGCCCACTCCTGCCAATCACTTTGTTTATTGCTACAAGCTACCTGACTATTCTGGACAGGGTTATTCATCGAATAATCAAGGAAATTAGGCAATGGATCTATACACCAGGGTTCATGGTTTTCATTCAAATATTGGCTTGATGCTGTGGACTGAAGAACTCCCGAATGAGGTAATTGGATCGATGTCTCACTATATGTTGACTGAGAAATGAAAGGTGCAGGTCCTGAATGCTTTTCCTGGGGTGAAACAGATGAGAACTGAAGATCTGCGGAAAATCCTGATGATGATGAGAACATAAGACCAACAGCCCCACTGTTGGAAGGCAAAGAAGAGACAACAGTTCCAGGATGTTGCTTGAGCTCCTTCTCCATCGAAGCCTGCTGCAAGTCTGGAAACTTAGGGTACTTTTCTCCTAGGGCTGTTGGAAACATAGAGAAGGAAGAAGAAAGTCCCCCTGATGCACCACAATTACTGAGTTGACTTGCAACCACACTTTGAACAGACACAGCAGGGCGTGCTTCCATTTGAACTTTGTGGATGAGTACAGCACACTACTATATTCTCCTCAATTAGTATCTTCTAATTTCTTAGTAACCAGTGTCCAAGATTGATTCCTGCATCATCAGCAGGACATCAAAATCAAAACACCAAGAACCTCAAAGACAAAACATAACATACCTTGCATGTAGGATTATTAAACACACATGGTACTCATGACTGGACACAATTCCAAGGAAAAATATAAAAGAAAAAATAACCATTTTAAAAATTAAGTGCTTAGCAACATGGATTATTATGAACAGAAACAACAAGCGTACTACAACTAAAAAGGAGTATACGAGATATTTCTTGCCTTATTATAGGAAAATTTAGATGGTTAAGCATAGTTCTGTCAATGGTGAAATTCAGCAAACACAGAAACTGCATGATAGATACATGCTAAACCCCACAAATGAAAGTTATATGTCATTGTGACAGCTAACTTACAACCAAGCAAAGAAATCAAGCATGACTTGCCAGTAAGATGATGCAAGACCCCGGCACTGCCAAGTAGAACACATTGTACAACTGGAATCATTTTTGTAACCACAGTAATTCGATGTAAATTATCACTAATATTGCAACCTTGCCAACCAAAGATACACATCATATTCACAATTTTAAGTTGAAGAAATGTTGAATAAAATAAAAATGAATCACATCATTGTTGTTAGAATAGGAATAGGTTTATACAATCCTATTAGAATGGGAATAGGTTTATACAATCGTATTAGAATAGGAATACTAAATAGTATCCTACTTGGTATAGGATTGTATTCTAGAGTCTATAAATAGGGTCTCAATGTAATAATGTAAACAACAACAACAATTCAATAATATTCTTTTTCAATATTTCTCACATGGTATCAGAGCCTACGATCTTGGTAGAGAATCAAAGAGCTTCCATTGCCGGCGGGTGGCTATTACCCATATATGTTGCCCGTCTGGCCAATGATTATGTTAACAAAAGTAAGACTAATGATACATGCATGATCCCCATATTCAAGGGAAGAAACTTAGACAAACAGGTCACCGTGCATCAATTTCCGGTGACTTTCTAGGGCTGTTTTGTGTCAACTCCATATCCGTCGGTATTTGTGTAGCACCGTGCCATCTTTCCGGTGACTACTTTTTCATATTTAATTTATGTAGTATCGTGCCATCTTTTCGGTGACTACTTTCTCATATCCAATTTGTGTAGCACCGTGTGATCTTTCCGGTGACTACTTTTTCATATTTGATTTGTGTAGCACCATGCCATCTTTCCGGTGACTACTTTTTCATATTTAATTTGTGTAGCACCGTGCCATCCTTCCGGTGATTTTTATTTTTTTGTATATCTGATTTGCGTAGCACCGTGCATCTCTCCGGACTACTTTTCATATTTAATTTGTGTAGTACTGTGGATTTTTTCCGAACTACTTTCTCATATCTGAGTTGCATAGCATCATGTGTCTTTCAGTGACTCCTCAGATTTGATTTGCATAGTTTCATTCGTCTTTCCGATGACTCCTCAAATTTGATTTGTGTAGGGTTGTGCCATCATTCCGACCCTACCCATATACTTTCTTTTTTTCAGTAGGATCGTGCCATCATTCCGACCCTACCCATATTATTTCTCTTTTTCAATAGGGTTGTGCCATCAATCCAACCTTTCCTATATAATTTCTATTTTCTAGTTGGGTCGTCCATCATTTTGACCCTACCCATATAATTTTATTTCTTAGATTGTGACCATTTTCAGCCATCAAATCTAATACTCCAGCGTATGAGCATGTTCCGGCCAATTTTGCGGTGACTTTCTTGTTTAATATTGACTCATCTATTAATTCCAACATGATCCATATACTTTATACTAGATTTTGAGCACTTTGTTGCTCAGGTGGAGTTTAGTAGCTTTGTATGTCGATTATGTGAGTCACTCTATGGTCTGAAACAGTCTTTGCAAGTTTGGTTTGGGAAGTTCAACACTATAATTTTATCACTCTGTGTTTTATCGGCATTATGCATCAAATTCAGTATTTCATGAGAAGACCAAGCACATTGAGATTGATTGTCAATTTTGTGAAGTCGAGTGATCAACTTGCAGATATCTCACCAAGCCCCTCTCATCGGTCCTCGTATTAATTACATTTGTAACAAGCTAGGTACATGAATTGTATGCACTAGCTTGAGGGGGAGTGTTAGAATAGGAATAGCTTTATACAATCCTATTAGAATAGGAATAGGTTTATACAATCGTATTAGAATAGGAATAGGAATAGAAATAGAAATAGAAATAGGAATACTAAATAGTATCCTACTTGGTATAGGATTGTATTCTAGAGTCTATAAATAGGGTCTCAATGTAATAATGTAAACAACAACAACAATTCAATAATATTCTTTTTCAATATTTCTCACAATTGTAGTACACATGGAAATACTATGCATTTTTCAGATACATCCACATTAGAAATCCCAACAGAATTAGCCATTTATGTGTGTGTCAGTGTGGCTGCCTACATGGCAACATCACATCCCCTTGTGGTGCGACTCTTTCCAAGACCCCACAAGAACGGGGATGCTTCATGCACCAAGCTTCCATTTTTTTAGCTTTATCTAGAAATCCCAACAGATTATTTCTTTGAGAAGTCAAACCAGAAGATTTATGATTTCATTACTCAGGTTCAAATCCTAGTGAAGGCAAAAACACTGGGTGATTTCTTTCTAAGTACCCGGTACCTGTGTCTGTGGAGGTAGCAGGTGACCCATTGAATTAGTGGAGGTGCAAGAAAGTTGTCTAGACACCAAGGCTATTTGAAAAAACAAGAAAGATTAATGACTTCTTCTGTGAATTCAGAAGGAAAGGTATTAGGTTGACATCAAGGCTTTCATAGTCTTACATGTATAGCAAGGATTCAACTATACAAGAGCAAAGTTATTAGAGTGGAGATTACATGCCAAAACGGAGCAATTTTTGCACAAAGAGTGAGCATAGCTTGTGTTGGCCAAAAAAAAGCTTAAATAACAACTTTGGTAATGACAAAAGAGAATAGGACTTGAATGACACTACCAAGCTAATGTAGCTCTGAACTGGATAGGGCTAAAAGTTGAGTAGTACTATCAAACCGGGATAAGAGATTAATAAATTTCAGAATGCAAGAAGAACCCACCTGCTGTTAAACCATGTTTATACAAGGCTAACCTCTTACATTCATCTTTTCCTTTTGCTCAGAATAGAATTGATCATGTCAAGTTAATTTAGCACTGACATCAGCTATAACCTAAAGCTTCCGCTTTTATCTCAGTACCCCAACCAGATAAACTGAATATAAAGTTGCAAGAAGTCCACACACAGAGTCAATGTTGAAATTTTCAATCTCAACCAACTTAATCAAAATAAAACCCGGCAAAAGTAACCAATTAACTATGTCTCAAGCCCAAATTAATCTGAATGGGCTCTCTGAATCCTCTAATATTCATTTTGCTCATCACGAACTTATTCCATCCTAATATTGGTGAATAATTTGTCTTTTTAAGGCAAATTAGGGATTCTCTAAATTCTAAAAGTAGAGGATCTCTAAAATCTCACACTTAGTCCTAGTCACTAACTAGATTAGCAATGCTCCGAGCAAAATCCTGTCCTTGGGCAAGTTTTATATCAACTAAGGAGTCATTTGGTAGTGCAGGTATAAGTTATTCCATCTTCTACCCTACATAAGATAATACACCAATTCCCTCATAACTTATAAACGCATTATTTATTCGGGTTTTAAATTGCAAACCAAACATCTTATCAATATACATGAATAACTTACTTCCTAACCAGCTACCAAAAGTTGTATAACATACACAAAATCAACACTTGAATAAGTTAACTCATTACTAGCACTACCAAAGGAACCCCCCTAAGTTGATACCAACTAGTTGGTATGCATGCCTATAAGAAATCTTTGCTTTTTGTCTGTTTACCCTTGTCTAAGACTCTAAGAACAGGTTTAATAAGAGAAAGTACAGGTCTTCTAAGACAACTTACCCCACTCCACCCCACCCCACCCTATCCCACACAAGAGATATCCAATTAGAGCTACAATCAAACTCAGCAAAAAGAAAAGATAACATCAAAAATCACTTCTTTTGGGAAAAGATTATCCATTTTCATCCAAAAACATCAAAATTATTGAAAGAAACGAAAAGGGTATACGAAACTATTACCTAAAAACACACCCACATAAGAAAAAGTTTGAGTTGAGAATCAAAACAGCTCCATTAGAACCCGAAAAACCGGCCAATCATAGAGCACATAAACTTCAATATATAAAATCACCTGTATGTATAAACAGATAAATCGTTTTTGCAGATTTTGGGGGATTTCATATCATCACCGGCGAAATCGAAAGAATTTGAACGATGAACGTTGATTTTTTTGGTTGGCTGAGAATTTTGTATTCTAGTAGTACAGTGCCTACTTGCAGAGATGGAGGTTGACTACACGCGCTTAGCGCTTATGGAGAGCGCGTGAGGAGATTTGAGAGAATATGAGGAGAAGTTGGTGACTATCATGTGGTGGGTCCCATTTGACCAAGAAAGCAATGTTATTGGTTTGTAAGGTGAGTGTCTCGTGCGCTGCACGTGTGGTTTTTTAAATATTTTTTGGATTTTAATAATCGAATTCTTTTTATTTCGAGGGAACAGGATTTTCACAAAGAGAGTTTAAAATCTAAAGAAATAAACATATTAACTAGACGAAGAGAGTTTGACATCTACTATATATACATAAAAATAATAATTTTAGTCATATATAAATAATATAATTTTCTACTAAATAGGGTTTAGGTGACCCATGACTACAAATTGGTTCCTTTCCTGCTTTTAGGCAAAAAAAAATAAAATACAAAAATAAGTTCAAACCTAAAAATTGAATATCAGCAACTTATGACTTTTAACTTTTAGTTTATGAGTCATAAAATAATTGTGAGTTGAAGACTTATATTTCTTCAACAAAAAAAATCAAAGACGTCTTTAACGTATTAGAGTCAAATTCAATGTTTTTCTTTTTGATAAACAGAGATATTTTTATATATCTTAGAGCATTACAACTAAGCAGTAGTTACAATATTAGTGTCTTTTGTTAGCTACTCCTCTGTCCCAATTTATGTGACTCACTTTTCTTTTTGGTCAGTCTCAAAAAGAATGACACATTTTCTTATTTGGTAAATATTTAATGACATTATCCCTATTTTACCCTTCTTGAGTCTCATTATTTCAATAGTTGCACTCTTTTAATTTAAAGAAAAAGTTATTGAAATCCAGTAAAGTACAACTATTTTTCTTTTTTTGCTGATAGTCAACGGTACTTTAACACTTTTTTCAATACTTTGTCATAACCTATTCTTTCTTTTCACCACTTCTAAAAATTCAACACACATTTTAAAATCACTGATTGGAAAAACTGTAAAAGGAAGAATTGAAAAATTAAAGATGAAGTATCTCTACTTATATGGAGTCCATTAGCTAATATTTTAAAATTTGACAAAAAAATTGGCGCTAGAAACTGAAAATTTTAATCTTTTCCCACAATTTTTTTTATGTTTTCAATTTTTTGAAACTATAATTAAAATCATGAAAAAAAAAACTACTTTTACCTGCAATGGCAAAAACTCAATTATTTTGGAGTCTTTCTTCTTCATTGAAAGATTAAGGAAGAGATAATGGAGAATGGAGAGTGGAGAAGAAAGAAAAGAGAGAAATAAATATATTGGACTTTTTTGGATTTATATTAATGACTGATGTGACATTAACTTATGAGAGAGAAGTCATAAACTTTTCTATTCAAAGTGAGTTATAGTATTGTTTTTTATTTAACAATTTAAATTTATTAATAAGGGTATTTTTGGAACATTGTAGAGTCTTTCCATTTTTCTTAAAATTTGTGTCAAATCAAAGTACATCATATAAAATGGGACGGAGGGAGTATAATATTAACATAGCTACTAGTTCATTAGTAATACTCCTAACATTTAGATTCTCAAACATTACTAGTTTAGTACACTTAGATACTGAAATTTGTTTATTAATTATTACTATGTCTTTGTCTGCTTGCAAAGTAGGTCTGACACCTACTAAAGTTGCTATCAGGATAGAGGTTTCATTAGTTGTACCTAATTTGCTTCCTTCATTTGCCAAAAAGTTAGCTAACTTATTCCCATGTTGAGAGTTATGGTTTACCATTGGATTCCCCAACCTCTTCAATAGTAACATGTAAGATTCCTCGTTAAACTGATAATTAGGATGTGTATGATGGCAGATTTCAATTACCTCAGTGGAGTCAGTTTCCATTTCAATTGACATCATATGCTTTTCGAGAGCAAGTTTCAGTCCAGTTTCAAGAGCCTGCAATTTTGTCATCACGTGACTAAAGGCATAAATTTTTCTGCTAAGAACAATTACCTTGTGAGTCCGAGGTGGAGCTATAGCCAAGCAAGTGTAATCAGCTGAACACCCTTCATTGGAAAATTAGATTGTTTATATAGATAAAATATTCACTGCTATTTGCATATATTAATAAATGTACACATTTAGTCACAACAGGTGTTCACACACCAGCGGTACGCTTTCTCAGTTAAGTCTTTGGGGTCTGGAGTTTGATCCTCAATGCTTCCATTAATAACACAATCTTTTGTAACTTTTTTTTCAAAAATAAAGGAAATAAACAGAAAGTCCCCCCCCCCCCCTCAGTATTTTTCTGTTTCTAGCCATACACTTTTGATTATAGTTCATTTAATTAATGTATTTATTAACTTGATAATTAAGATTCACACCTCTTTATTCAAGTTATTCAAATGCTCCAAACTCATTAAATGCTTTGAGAAAAATTATTATTTCTTTATACTTCTAGTTCATATCAAGTGGACTGTTATGATATGACACACTCTTTGAGAATTACATTTAAGAACAAAAAATGAAGGTTACTTTTCATTATTATACGTTTAATTATTTTTAAACTATTCTCCTATAAAATGTAAAATAATTAAGAATCTCATTAACGGAATGGTAAATATGAAGGAATTTTTTTTTTCAACAATTCACATAAAATGACATAGAGAGAGTATAATTTAACTAGTAGCTAAAATTATTTTTGTTGACCTTTCTCTGTTAGTTTAGATTTATACAATTTATAGTTTTATAATTTTAAGTTTTCATATGATTTAGATAAATGAAATGTAATTTAATTTTAAATATGGGTGCACTCAGTACTCATGAGCAAAAAATGGTTTGTCCACCTAGTCTGCTGAAAAAAAAATTATTCACTTCTTTAAATTCCTGGCTCCAATGTGTGAGTCTCTGATAACACCACCAATTTCATCCATCTGGTTATTTTGAATGAAAGTTCCATCAATATTTAACATAAGTTGGGGGGAACCAACATAGTTTTATATCTCTTTTGCTAGAGGCTTTTGAAAGGGAATCAATCATGTATTTGAATTCAGTAGCTAGATCTCATAAGGATTAGAGAGGAGGAGATGTTGTGAGGGGAGTTTGTATTATTACGAAAATTTTGTTAATTTCGTTGCGGCCAGATCTATGTCATATAAAAATCTTTTCAAATGCAAAGTTGTGTCACGTATGGAAACATCAAGGTCATGAATGTTTTGGAGCCAATGGGTTGATGTGATGCATATCCAGCCTCGATCATATCAAACCAAAATTTCCTAACCATATAGCATTTCAGGAAGGTATGTTCAATGCATGGTTTCTGATCTATAGCACTACGATAGAGAGGACATGAGTGATCATCCCTAAAGCGTATTAAGAGACCAAATCCATTGGAAGGCATATGCCGAAACATTATTAGTTAATTTCGAGAAGGTGACACACTGATTTGGTAAAGAACACGCCATTAGATAGGAGAGACCAAATGTTAGTGTTATTTTCATGTAACTTAACGATGTTGGCCTTATTAATAACATTATATTGTTGGGAATAATCAAAGAGAGACCTTCACCTATCATGGTTCCCAAGTTGTTGGATAATGCCAACATCGAATCATGTCTATGGAAAGGCCCACGAGGGGTTGGATGGTCCTAGTTGGAGTCATGATCGAACATGACACTTGCTTGATGGACTTAGTTAAGAAATAAAATTATGATTTTGCTATCAAGGCTGTAAGCGCTTGATCCTAACAAGTGGTATCAGAGTCATCAACATCGTGAGTTCAATTTACAAGAGCAACATTTTGCATGAGGCATATGTTGGGGGATGAAGATTGTTGGGTAATGTCAGCATCTTGTCTATGGCAAGACCCACAAGGGGTTGGGTGGTCCGGGTCGGCGTCATGATCAAACATGTCATTTGCTTGGGCGGACTTAGAGCATGTTTGACGTTGCTGCTAAAGACTGCTTATTTCTAGAAGCACTTTTTAAAAATAGTTTTTCAAAAAAATGCTTTTGAAAAAAAGCAAATTGTGTTTGGTTAATTCATTTGAAAAATATTTATGATAAGCAAATTATGTTCGTCAAGGCCCAGGAACCCGTTGGACATCTCATGACTAATCTTTTTTAAAAAAATGCCTTTAAGAGTCAAATTTCAAAAAAAAGACAAGTATCAATATATTCTTAATTTTATACAGAGAAAATATTTTAAATAGTTATTATAAAAAAATTAAATTAAATTTTTATTTTTATTAAATTAAAAAGTACATATTAATTTTTTTAATCAATATTATGCATAGATAAATATAAAAAAATCAAATATTGATATAATAATAACATGATGATTTAAATATAATTAAAAATATCAAATATAAATAATAGTGATGAATGTAAAATAAAATTAAAAAATTATTATATAAAAATAAAATTCTAAATGAAACTTAACCAAACTTATGAGATATGCTAATTAATTAATAATGCATATAGTGGTAAATATGTAAATACGGAAGGGATATTTTGGTCTTGAAAAAAGTAATTTTCAACTTCTGCTTTTTTTAAGAAACAGAAAATTTTAGCTTCTTCTCAACAGTAGGAAAACTGTTTTTGCTTCCATTTAAACGCAATTTTAGTGATTTGCCAAATGCCTTTTTTAAAAAATTGTTTTTTTTCTCAAAATAAGTGTTAATGGCATTCCAATAACAATGTCAAACATGCTCTTAGTTAAGAAATAAAGTTGTGTCTTTGCTATCAGCTATAGCTTTTGACATGATGGTAACAGGGAACCAACAAAGAGTGATCAATTGAACACCTTTCGTCAAAAAATTTGTATACAAATAAAATGTTATGTATTTTTTTGTTATTTAAATAATTGAACACACGTTAACAAATTGAGGGTGGTAGTCCAGTGGTAAGGGTGTTTAGTTGAAACTTGGAGGTTTGCTATTCAATCCCTGCTAGGCTAATACCATCTATTTTCTTATCTTTTGTTTTTTTCACTTTATTGTTGGCCCCATATTTTACTCATACTATATAAGTATTTATTTTTGGGTTTTTTATTAGACACTACAAATTACTCTTTTAAATAACTTTAGACACATTAACATATTCTTTTACTATCTTTCTATTTTTATTTTCTTATGTTAACTACATGCGCATCAACTAAATACGTCTATATTGTTCTCCTTATTTCTAAGTTTTACCTCGGTCAATAAAAATGAAAAAAACACTTTTTTTTCCTTTCAACTATTATTCTTTTTGAGATTATCAATAACTTTTTTAATGTTTCATGATTAAAAAAAGATATTATTATTATTTTATCACATTTATTTTGATATATGTGTTATTATTTATATATAATTCAATTATTAGCTAAAGTTAATTTTGTTGACTTTTTTTTTTATGTCAATAGTGATTTACATGATAGATTATTATTTTTATAATTATATATGTTAATATAATTTAATTACTTTGGAGCTTGTTTTTTTTTTTACTTTCGTTAGGAAAATAATTTTTCTCATTTTTAAGGAGCTTGTTTTTCTAGAAAAAATATTTTCTAAAATATATTGACCAACTAACATGAAAATAGCAAAAAAAATTTCTCCATACCAAACACACCTAGATTCTTTTTTTTTTTTTTACTTTTTATTGCTTGTTTTTTGTTCAAAAGAATTGTGAGTTGAAAAAAATTATGCACCTTTAAAATTTCAACACTTCTGACAAAATTTTTGACTCTACCACTAAATGTTAAGGCCTTGATCTTGACCGGCTGACTCCACCACCTTTGACAAACATTTCAACTTATAATGATTAAGTAATTTAGGGGTCATTTGATAGAATGTATCAGAAGAAATAATATATGCATTACCTTTGATGTATTAGTTACCTTATTTGGTGCAATTTTCAATCTATATATAACTAATACCAGTATAAGTTATACATTTTATCTATGCATAATCAATGCAAACATAACTAATACAAGCATTACTAATGCAAACATTATTAATACAAACATTATTAATACACTCTATTTAACATTATTCTTATATACCTACCAAACGACCTTGATAATTAATCATGATATCGACAGAAAATGACATGCAAAATGATGTGTATATATATATTATCAATCAATAATTGAATCTTCATACGTGAGTCAAATAAACGAACGAGTAATTGATCGAAAACTTTAATACTCTTTATGTTTTTAGAGGCAATTAACACTCTTTGTAAATGTTCCTAAAGTCTATAGAGACCTTGGATCCAATGACAATCAATCAATGCTGATAAAAAAATTAACACTTTTTATTAATGTACATATTTATTATCGCTAAAAAATATTTTTATCCTTGTGATCTATACTGACACATGCTACGAAACTCATTTTCATGACTTGTATGCCAGGTAGGTATCAGTTTACATCAAGATAATTAAGTCCCTTAATTTTTATTTGGATATTTCTTGTTGCAACTTGCAAATGAAAGACATTAAAGTGGTTTTCAGAGGTTTCGTGGAGAAATTAACAAGTTGTGTAAAATTTGATCTAGCTAGTTAGCTAGAGTGTCGTTAATGAGTTTAAGTGAATTTAGCTTAAGATCATTATAAAAATAATTTATAAATTTTAAATTTTGAATTCACATATATATATATATATATATATATATATGACGATAACTACTACCATTATTCCACTTATATTTGTCCTGGCCACTTGATCAGTTTATTCATACTTCCCATTTATAACTATGTTATATGATTCGTATGAATTAATACAACAAGACAAAATAGGAGAAGTATAGTATTTGCATAAAGTGTTTGATCATTCTTGATTAATAGGTGGTAAACATATGTCTTTCACTAATAACTTTGTGCAAAACAATATACTATATTTAAACATAAAATATTTTTAAATATTTTCATGTTCGCAGTTAGTTAAGATTTTTAAAAAATATTTTCTCTAGGAAATTAAATTCCTTAATAATGAGGAAAATAATTTTTATAGTGAAAGTAAGAAAAACAATTAATGAAATATCTGCATTAATTGTTGTCCTCCACCACTCTTCAATTATACACATCATCTTCACCCCACCTCATAGCCACCAATATTCCTACTGCCTACAGCCCTACTCCCCTCACCGACACTTCTCTTACTGTATTTATTTAGATTATATATAATTAAAGACTCTATATTCAAATTCAAATTGAACATTAATTAGTTTGACTATTGTAATCCACATCGAGCCAGGGAGTACAATAAATGAAAGAAACTGTGGAAAATCTTAATACAGGATATAGAAGACATTTCAAGTGACTTTTCCAAAAAATACATGTTCTTTCCACTTTTTGTAGCCCTTCTTATTATCATTATTCTCAGTTTCCTTCTTCCTAAAGCCAAAAGGAATGGAAAAAAACATTCTACCACCAGGTCTTTTAGGGTTGCCATTCATTGGAAATTTGCATCAATTTGATAGTTTAACCCCTCATATATATTTTTGAAAACTTTAATTTCCAAGAAATATGGAAAAATCTTCTCATTGAAACATGGTTCTACTACTATGATTGTAGTTTCTTCAGCAAATCTAGCAAAAGAGCTAACACATTTAACATTTTGTAGTAGACCTTCTATTCTTGGCCAGCAAAAAATGTCTTACAATGGTCAAGATATTGGCATGTCACCTTACAATGACTATTGGAGAGAACTTCGAAAAATATGTGTTCATTAATTTATTTAGTCTCAAGAAAGTGCAATATTTTAGTCCAATTCGTAAAGATGAAGTATCAAGAATGATAAAAAAAAATATCTCAACAAGCAACCACTTCACAAATTACATATTTGAGTAGTATAGTGATTTCACTAACAACTACAATTATTTGTAGAATTGCTTTTGGTGTAAGGTATGATGAAGAAACACATGAAAGGAGGAAATTGGATGAACTTTTAAAAGTGACCGAAGAAATGTTGGCATGTTTTTTTGTCTCTGATTATTTTCCTCTCTTAGGATGGATGGATAAACTCTCGGGAAAAATAAATAGACTTGAGAAGAATTTTAAGGATTTCGATGAATTTTATGAAGGACTCATTGAGCAACATCTCAATCCCAAAAGGCCAAAATCCATGGAAGGAGATATTATTGATGTTTTGCTTCAATTGAAGAAAGAGAAATCAACTTCAATCGATCTTACTATAGACAACATAAAGGCTATTATCATGGTAATGAACTACTCTATTTGTGTCTATTTTTTTTAAAATAACCTTACGAATGAATTAACAAATTGAAGTGAAAATACATATCAGTTAATCATGGCTAGATGTCAAAAATTATTACATAATAAGCAAGTCTTGTGTATTGTTATATATATTGACTTGATATATTAATATTCTTGCATATCATACAACTAAGGTTTTTATGTGGTCATATTTGGGATGCGAAATCATATTATGATATGAAATGTTGCATTTAATTTTATCCTCCCACTTTCTCTGGTAGAATATGCTAGTTGGTGGAGTGAACACTAGCGCAGCTACAATAATTTGGCAATGACAGCCTTGATAGCCAAACCGAATGCAATGAAGAAAGTTCAAGCTGAAATTCGAGAATTCGTTGGGAAAAAGTCCATAGTGAATGAGGAAGATATCCAAAATCTTCCATATTTTAAATCAGTGATAAAAGAGACATTTAGATTGTATCCCACAACTACATTGTTACTACCAAGAGAGACTATGAGAAATTCCATACTAGAAGGATATGAAATTAAACCAAAAACTATAATTTATGTTAATGTTTGGGCTATTGCAAGAGATCCTGAAATATGGGGAAAACCAGAAGAATTTATACCTGAAAGGTTTTTGAATAGTAGTATTGATTTTAAGGGCCAAAATTTTGAATTGCTTCCATTTGGAGCAGGCAGAAGAGGGTGTCCGGCTATCGCACTCGGTGTGGCTACTGTGGAACTTGTACTTTCCAATCTTCTTTACGCTTTTGATTGGGAGTTGCCTCGTGGAATGAACAAAGAAGACATTGATACTGATGTTTTGCCTGGGCTTACTATGCATAAGAAAAAACCTGTGTCTTGTTCCTAGAAATTTAAACAAAACCAACCTTCAATGTTTAAATTAATTAAATATGTATGTTTTCGTTTATTATCTGTTATGAATCAAGTTCAGTCCAATGTAATTACTAATGTCACACAACGTGTTATTGGACTGTGAACAAGCAACAGAGTCAAATTAATTTGGGATCTGTGTTGAATAGTGGGTGTGAGAACGATTCTATCAAAAGGGATAGTGAATTATGCATGTTGTGGTGAAACGGTATGTTTCTCTCATCTTCTTTATCGAGTCTAAAGCTAATTCCCATCTTCATTCTTATCTATATCTTCTAGTTACTTGTAATTTTCAGTATTTTCATTGTTATTCAATAGCTTGAGTATTACAATTGCAAATGTAATCATGTTCTTGTTCTTAATAATATAGTGAGGAATTCAATTTTTTTTACACTATCCATATATATGGAAAATTTGACATAGACCCCTGCCATGTAAATTAGCAAGCAAAAAAAGAGCACAAGAAGTATGAGTACATATATATTTATTATATATAAAACTTGTATAATGTAGTAGTTGTTTCAATAAAATTTCCCTTATCTTTGACTTTAGATTCAAATTAAAAGTAATCCCTTTTCTTTTGTAAGGAGCACTTATTGTGATTCATGGTAATAATTGTGATTTTGATACATGTAAAATTAAGTAAACTTTGGCACAGCCAAACCATTCTAGTTTAGGATAAAAATTGTGATTTTGAACAAGTAAACTTTGGCTGCCAAACCATTCTAGTTTTAAGATTTCTCTTTTTGCCTAAAGCTACCACTAGGGTTAGGTTAACTAACAAAAGGCTACAATTGCCTTTATTACCTTTTTGATGATTAATACAGCTTCTTCTGATGGTGTTGCCTATTCTATAGTATTGCAACGCCTTTTAGTTTAAATGTCATATTTATTTTAATTGTTACTTAAAATTTATTTTATTATTAAATTTATCGTATTTCTTATTCCACATCGGTTGTGTCCGCACACTCATTTTCACTCCACCCTCCGTATCCTCCTATCTGCTCCCACTCTCGCCTCTCATAATATTTTGCTTACTTATCAAACACCCAAAAGAGGAAAAATAAAATAAAAACTCACACATCATTTTCCTTTCTACCGCAGACACCCTTAGAATCCAGAGCCAAAAGAGCAAGAAAATTTGTTGAAAATTCCAAAAGGGCAACAAAATTCAATTAAGAACCAAAAGGGCAATATGTCAACGCCCAAATTAACGTCGTTGAAATTAGGTAAAATTGGATAAGGCTCAAAATTCCATGCGCCATGCAAGGCACAGCGGCGGCTGCGCCTTACAAGGCGCAAGGAATTTAAGCCTTCCCTTTAAATTTAAAAAAAAAAAAAAACTTTTTTCAATTTTTCACGTTTTGGCTTTCCTTAAATTAATAAAAAAAAAAAAATTCAGTTTTTCATTTTTTTGCCTTCCCTTGAATTAAAAAAAGTTTTTTTCAGTTTTCATTTTTTGCCTCCCCTTAAATTTAAATAAAAAATCAATTTTTCTCTTGAAACAATTAAAAATATTTTATATTTTTAATATTAAATCGCTTACAAATTAAATAAATAATAAATTTGTTTCAAACTTGCATGCAAAGACATACAAATTTTTGTTTAGCAATTTAAGTAATTTTAATGGCATTCTTTAGCCATATATGCAACTTATACGAATGAATAGGAGCACAATCTTCAATTGGCACCCATCATGTTTTTTTTCTTCTTCAAAGCTTAGTTATATTAATTAACTAAGGCTGAAGAAATTGAAGCAACATTGGGTTATATTTATACTAAGTATTCAATGAATTAGAAATTTATTAATGGTCACTTATCACTTACCTTGCTAAATTGGCACGCCCCCTAATTAATTATATTTTCTCCGTTTTAATTTATTTGATTTTTTTAAATTCGTTTAAGAAATGAACATAGTATAGGACCACAATGTTCATCTGCATTTGTGATGTACACTAAATAAAACAATTTTTTATAGTTAAAAATATAGAATAACCAATATATATATCTTGTGATGGGAGTGAATCTCAAACAAAAGATGAAATGTTTTTGTCAAGTATAATTTTAATACTTGACTAAAATCAAGAGTAATAAAAAAAATAAGTCACTTGCAAACTTGTAAAATATGAAAAACTGAAAAAACTTTTTAATTTAAGGGAAGACAAAAAATGAAAAAATGAAAAAAAAAAAAATTTAATTTAAGAGAAGGCTCAAATTCCCTGCGCCTTGTAAGGCGCAGCCGCTGCCGCATCTTACAAGAGATGACGCCGACTCATGGAATTTTGAGCCTTACCCAATTTCACCTAATTTCAACGGTGTTAATTTGAGCGTTAAAATGTTACCCTTTGGTTCTTAACTGAATTTTGTTGCCCTTTTGAAATTTTCGAGCCCTTGTGGCTCCGGACTCGACACCCTTAATACCATCCATTTTTGTCCCCTTTAAATACCCGCCATTTTCGTGGTTACTGCAAATGAATTAATGGATTTAATTTAACCGGTGGATGGAAAGGTGAAGTTGAAATTAAGGAAGCAGAAGGGGAAGAGCATGTTTTTCATTTGAATAAGCCAACTTGTGAGAAATTAAGCTAAGGCATTGATGAAATGGTTGGCTGATTTCTTTCAACAATCAAGTTGAGTTTAACGAGAGGGAGTTGCTTGGATGGTACGCAGTAAGCACTCCTTATACCTCCGATCCTTGATTGTGAGTTTGAGTCGTATAGCAAAAAGGTGGAAAATCCTAGGGAGGGATAGTAAAAAAATATGTACTATTTCAGTTGTTTCTCTCTAGCTTCTTCTCTCTCTTTTTTTTTTGATCAAATAAGTAGTCATTTTGGACTTGAATTTGAAATTGTTGATTTGGATAGAGGCTGATTTGAAGTTGAAATTTTATATGGACTTGCAATTGTGGCAAGAGAATAATATACTAAGTTGATATTTAGACATATACATCCCCATTGAATTCATCTTGATAGCCTTAAGATAAGGAAATTGAATCCTTAAGATATATTGGAACCTGACTAACTTGAATTAACAATCCTCGGTTGCATAGCAAGCGGAAAGCCAGTCTATTTCCCATGATTACATCGAAGTCTACCATTTCTAACTCAAATAAATCAGCTTGCTATATATTACGCAACTCCTATATAAACTCTAGATGTAATAATAAGAACACCAACAAGGGTACTAATAGAGAAATGTTTCATCAAAAGTTTAAGAGCAAAACATGAAGTCATTATTAATTTGTAGTACTTTAAATAAAGGTAGAATTAATTAATAATTGTAACTCCAACATATGTTTGACTTGTTCCAAAATGAAATCCTAAATGAGTACCGCAAAAATACTAAACCTAGAACTTATAGTAAATAATTAAATTGCCTAAATGCATATCCATATATGCACATCACATCAAACAGCAACAATTGAGTACTTGACTCTTTAGTGTCTCTGCTTTCCCTTTCTCATAATCAAGTTGCACTTTTGGCCTTGGAGTTGTAGCATTGATACATCCTGCACCATGCTCTAATTTCCCGTGGTTATGGTTGTGGTTGTGGTTGTGGTCATGTCCGTGAACGTGGTTATGGTTATGATTATGATCACGTCCGTGGATGTGATTATGATTGTGTTTGTGGTCATGGTCATGATCGTGGTCAGACTTTTCACTTTTTGACTTTTTTGGTTGTGAAGGCTTATCACCATAATGCAAAAATCTACCATCTCTTCCTCCATAATAACCTGGCTGATTATCTTCCATTTGTCCAACAAAACTAGAAATCAACATGTTATTTGGTACTCCAAATTTATTACCAATGCTATAATCAATTGGCCTTGAAGGTAAAAAACAAGTTAGTTGAACACTCTCCAAATTGCAAATGGCATAACTCTGCTTTATTCCTTGCTTTTTTTAGTATTTTCAAGAATTTATTTGGATACACAGTTCCCGATAACTCCATTGTCCCATCTGTGTTCATTCTAAAATTTGTCACTGTTGAAAAAAAAAACGCAATTTAGACTAGTTTAACTTATATACAACGACGATTAAGAAAAAATACTCAAAAAGGACTAAAGAAATACCGTCGACGTTTTTTAACACCTTGGCAATAGTCCTTTGCCATCTATCAGCGTTAATATTAATCCTTAAAATACATGTCTGCGCAAAAGAGATAAATCAATCATATGTGAATTTCATATAACACAATATAATACGATATTTATGAGAAAATTAAGGTACAAAGTTTACCATGAATGAAGGGTACTCTTCCATATTCAATTGTTGAAGCTGCAAAGTTTGTATGCGTTTTTCAATCTTCATTCGATAAAATAATATAATACAATACAATACAACAGTACGTTATAAAATGATAGGTAACAATCATTCAAGCAAATGAAATCGAAAAGGTAGATTTTTCAATTTTGTAGAAATAAAATTTTAATATTTAAATAAAGTTACATATGAAGCTACCTATAATAACTAGTATTCCTCCATTTCAAAGTAAGTGGTTTTATTTAAGTTGCACACACTTCTCAAAGAAAAGGTTCATTCCTAGAAAGTAATATAAAGTAATATAAGTTTTTAAGAGATCTGCCCAAGCTAAAAACACCATAATATTTGATTGAATATCATCAAATGAAGAATTTACCAATTAGAAACAATAACAATAAAGAAGAATATAAATCGACGAAAATAGCATATTTTTGCACTATATTATATAGAACAACAATAACATACTCGATGAAATCTCATAAGTGAGATTTGAAAAGGACAAAATGTACGCAGATCATATATCCCTACCTTTGAGATAGATAGTCTAACTCAGAAGAAATAATTTTGTAGAACACTAACTTGTAGAAATGTAAAGATGTAAGCAAATTAACATTGACTAAAACGAGATCATAGATTTAGAGAATAATTACCTTCTAACTGAGATTAATTATTTTGTTTGAGCAAAGTGTTATAAAAGCCTAATAAGGCGGCTCTAATTAATAGAAGATCTTAATTATATTATTTTCGTCTACTAAGAAATTTTTTCCATATATTGTGGCTTTAGAATAAGAAAATATATATATTTGTTTCCTTTTGTTCCTCTTCCATATCTTTGGCTCGATTTTCATGGTAATTATATTATAGGTAAATCTTTATAATTAACATTACCATATGATTGAGATGGTAACGAAAATGTTATAATAGTTTAAGTTATACTAATAATATAAAGAATATTTACATTATCTATATATATTAGTTATAACTTAAGTTGAAAATGAAATTATTTTTTGTTTGGTTAGGAAAGCATATCATTATAGGCAGAGACGAAATTATGATTTCAATTTTATGAGTTTTGAATTTTATAATGACGATTTTAAGTGATAATAACTGAGTTTTAAATTTAATATTTGTACATATCTGTTAATTTGAGCAAATCTATTAAGCTCGATTGAACCTGCATACAATTGGACTACTAGATCCGCGTTACAGGATGTAGGTAGAGTAATTTTAAAATCGACAATTCCTACTCTTCGAAAATGAAAAGAATTAATCTAATTGTAGATTGAAAATTAATCTAGTTATAGGGCAATTATACCATTCAGAATCCAAAAGTGGACTCCCTCTTTTAGTCCTAGGGAAGAAACCTCCATTGCAATGGCATGGATTTATTTCCCAAGTTTACCCTGTCAATATTTTGCTCGTAATGCTCTGTTTTCAATGGCTTCGGCAGTTGGACAACCTCTTGATGTGGATCGAGCGACCTATGATAAAACACGACCTAGTACTGCAAGGGTAAAAGTCGAGGTGAATCTTTTAAGGATTCTTCCAAAAAGAATTAGAGTTCAATTCAATGATTTAGTCACTGGTGAAATTACAAACGTATGGCAAAAAATCAGGTATGATTATGTACCATATTATTGTAAGAGATGTAAGCATCAGGGGCATAGAGAAGCTGATGGTCGAACTCTCACCGATGGTCAAGTTGATGTCATGGTCAGTGAAAATCATATTGAAGGAGAAAAATTTCAAGGAGATCTTCGTGATCATCTCAATGCTAAAAAACTGATTTAAATAGGCTGGAAATTGGTGAAACGGATGAAACTGTTAAAGATTTAGATATAGGGGCTGAAAAGAGTGGTGTTCAAGATCAAAATTTGATGCGCCAAAATTCTGGCCAGCACCTAAGCAAAGCAATGTTGGACGACTATTCTTCAGGGAATCAAATGTTATCCTTAATTCTTCAAACTGGTGAGTCTTCACGGCAAAGTTGTAATTCAGTTGATCCTGTTGGAGTTGAAGAGCAACTCGTTGTGCATTCAAATCAGCAAAATAACAAATCCAAAGATACACAATTTGCACAAAAATTAATGAGGTAAAAGATAGTGAAATTGTTGCTGAAAATTCAAGTATTAGGCAAAGTGATAAGCACACTCCTGGGGAACTTCATGATGCTATACAGGCTGTCACGACCCAAGCCTAGGGCCTAGACGTGACATGGCGAATGAGGAACCCGAAGGAACCCCAAACAAGCCTCTCAAACTTGTCATCACACTTCATCGATCGCGGAAGTACATTCAACATTAATTAACGGGAAATAGGGACTAAGGCAAACCATTTCAAAATGACATCATAGAATAAGAGTCAAGCTCGTTTACAAAATACTTGTCCAACTCACACCTCTACATACATAGATAGGACGGGGGCCATGACATATTACCGGCTCCCCTCATAGTTAAAATACAATTGCAAGCTAAAGTCTCAAAACATAGGAGTAAGAAACATAACATAGCCCTCGAATTATTGAGGACTCACCAACAAACTCGGATAAGCGTCGTACTAGCCACGTGAATGGAGAGAAGGATCAAGAGTAGCTCCGGTCCCTACATGGTGACATCATGTAGGCAAAATATGCGTTAGTACTTGGAATGTACTAAGTATGCGGGGTGCAACACAACAATAAACAAGGACACAATCGAAATACAAGAAATAGTTTCATAGGCATTATGAATAACAATATGAGGATGCATGATCAAAGTGAAGTCAAAACATGTTTAAGTAAATCTATACTAATAGTAGATATCATATGTGTATGCATGATCCAACCAATCTATAACCCCAACTTAGGATGGGGGATGCCGTTCACACCCGGACACCCTGGTGGCAAGGTATAAACCCCTCACATGGTTGATGTTGGTCACACCCCAAGCATCCTAGGTGGTGAGATATAAACCTCTCACATGGTTGATGTTGGTCACACCCCAAACATCCTAGGTGGTGAGATATAAACCTCTCACATGGTTGTCCGGTTCTTTTCCCCCGGACCGGGCATGGTCATGCAACACTTTATATAGGAAATTCTCATTAGGCTCTAATGCAATCTCACGTATGGAATGAACATATACACAAGCTTAGTTTGTCATCAACACATCTTTGAAGTTCCATACATCTCATAACTCAAGCTTTAAAACATCAATTTATCAATTCTCCATAGTTGGACATTTTGTCAAACACCTTGAAGGCATGTAATGAAATCAAAGAGCATGGAAATTAGGGTAGTAATTATGCAACCAAAACAGTGAACAACCTACAACAACACCTTTACATTCATAACATGATCACATTATCTTCATTGGATTCTCATTCATATAATGTCATGATAACACTCCAATTTCTCATACTATGCCTTTAAGGCCATAAGCCTCACATACCAATACACCAACAATACACCATAAAATAAGCATGGGTAATGACATACTTCAACAATCTAAAGACCTTTAAACAAGTTTGATTCATATACATTCATTATCTAGCAACCACTTCATAAAGGCATAAACTAGGAATAGAGAGAAATCATGGGTTCATGGAGTATTTTCATCTTAAATCGTCAATACAACAACAATATAACCATAAAGTGCCATTAGAAACCTTTTAAAACCATTTGATGGAAGAACCCATGAGATTGAGTGAAAACCTAGATTTTTCATATTTTGAAGTAACTTTGGATTTGGCTCCTTGTATGGAAAATTAGACAAGGATCAAGACCCCCATACCTTTGCTATGATCTCCCACGAAAATTGATGAAGAAAGCCTTGAATCCAAAGCCCTAGCTCCCACTTCTTCTTCTTCTTAAATGGAGGATTGTAGAGAGGGAAATGTTTTTTTTTGGGATGGGAATTGGATTATGGTATCTAGGAATTAATATAAGTCCTTTGAAAAAAAGGGTCCAACACTTAGAGAAAAAAACAGGCGGGTGAACAGTAGATGAACAGTAAAATCAGCTACTGGAATTTGGATTTTCTGCCGGACAGACTTTACGAAAATGGGCATAACTTCTTCGTCCGAACTCCGAATAAGGTGAAACGAAGTGCGTTAGATAGCTAACTCAAAGGGCTTTCCATGGATATATTATTGGCCACCAAATAATTTGTGTGCTAGGAGATATGACCCTCCAAAGTAGACCCTCGAAAAAGGCTTCACTTGGAAATTTTGGATTTTGATACAGTTGCTCTAAAATTTGGGTTAGACCCATTTCCCACTCAATTTGACCCCCTAAACAAGAATATGAAGTCGGATTTTCGAAAAACGAAACGGATTTTGAGATATATGGAAATTACAATTATAGGTGTTTCCGAAGCACATTTTCGGGCATTTTTTGGGGTCGTTTCACAGGCGATAAAATCTGATGTGCCACTTGAGAATTTGGCAATTGATGGAAAGGAAAAAATTGCAGAATCTGAGCGTGGTAATTTGAAACCTTTGGAAGCTATCGATTTGCAAGTTGAAATTTCTAGTTGTGATGAGAATGCAATTGGGAATTGGAACACAATTGCACAAAAAAAATCAATTTCTATGTGTATTGGTTCCTCGGCAAGTCGAAGTAAATCTCCATGTCTTGAAAATAAGCAACAGGTAACTACTAATCTAGTAGTGCAATCTAATGGATCAAAGGACATTGTTTGTACAAATCTGTTTGAAGCACTCGGGGTGGAGAAGGAATTAGAGTTAATTGATTCTAATCCCTCGAAGGAGAAAACTTTGGTTCGAGCTGATCCTGATAATAATATACAATCAGTTAGCACATCAATTGGAGTATGTATCATGTGGACCGACAAATATGGTAATGTTATGAGTCCTACAGTAGCTAAGGCTATTCAAGAAAGTCAGGCTGCCATGTTACTCAAACCCAATTCAGCGATCAGGCCACCCATGGTCACATTGAGCATCTTATCTCATGAGGTCACTTCCCAAAATTTGGATTCACCTGATGAACATCAAGGTGAATTTGGACAGCTCTTATCATCCATAGGGAATGATAAAATTTTGGTGAAAGGTATGTCACCACTCTCTCAAGCTAATTTTACAAATGATTTGTTAATTTCGAAAGAAAAACAACAAGGGGAGATGAGTACTCCTAGGTGGGCTGATTTGGTTGATGAAGAAGAGAATGTTCCACTTCCTCTTTTGAATAGAAAATTGAGTCCACAAGCTCTAGAATTTGTACCTAAAAGTACAATTGCAAGAAGAATGAACAAGAGGCCTTAGCATCAGGATTTAGTCCAATTAATGCTTATGCTAGTGATTTGGGCAATGATTCTTTTGACGAGGGTGAGAACGAGGATGAGGATGAGGATATGTTGGACATATGCTTTGATAAAGTGGCTAGAGATGGGGATATCTCACCTAGGCATCAAAGAAGTGGAAGCAACAAAAACAAAAAAGAAGACACATGGAAGACAACACAGTTGGGATGGTAAAGTGACAGGAGAGTTTGTTCCAAGGCAACTGCCGATGCGACTGGCAAAGCAAAATCATATGACAGTGTCAATAGCTTCAACAAGATCCAATACATTTAAAAAGCAATGATGAAGTATCAAATTTTGTTGGCCATATTTGAAGAAGAAGACAAGAGGCGAAAATACTTCAGATTACTTTAGATGGGCTATCTATCATTTTAAATTCACACATTTGTAAAAGTAAGTTTGAGGTTGATAACTCAACTTTTTTCTTGGATTTTATATTTGTGCATTATTTAAGCATTCTCATTTGTAATATCATCATAGAATGTATTATGAATTATGTGATGATCATAGAATATCTAGTTCTCTAGCTCTTATTCTCTTCATGCTTGTTAATTAGTAGAGGTCTGTTACCCCATAGGATTGACAAGGTAAGGCCTAGCCCCCCTTGCTTGGACTTATTTCTGTTGAGGATTTTTGTTTTAATAAAAAACTGTTAGATGCTAAAAAAAAAAAAAAAAAATCTTTTTTACTTCAACTTATATTAAGATACATTGAACAAATTGATAGTGTCAAAAAAATAATTACACTGGCATATTGTCTTCTTTATCTATTATTATAACAAATAATCGTCTTATTTTCAGTATCACAAAAGTTACTTTTTCTGAAAGTTATCTGTAAATATCTTTAATGTGATTTGATAACTTAAATATAAAAAAAAAAATTAAAAAAATACACTTTCAATGCATATAAAAGCTAAGCACATTTTTTTCCCGAAAAAGAGTAATAGATCTTTATACTATGAAATAAATTATATTTGTCCTATACTACTTTTTCAACATATTTATTATTATCATTCAATTTTGAAGTCATTAAATTTTAGAAATAGCAAAATAAAATTATATTAGCGCTCTATAGATATAGTTTTGCTATGGAGCCTCTGATTTGTATAAAATCACAGCGATTTGTATAAATTGCGGTGATTTGTATAAATTAGGTGTTTGTGTCTATGAAAATTGTGTTTGTATATGTATATGTTCTTTGTGTTAGACTAAAGTGGTGATCAAGATTAGAAGAGAGAGGAGAGAGGCGAGCGAGAGAGGGCAGAGAGTAGGGAGAGATGAATTGTATATGTATATCGGTTAGATAATTATATATATGTAACTACTATGTATATGTATCAATGATTAAGTTTATATCTGCATAAAATTTGAATTTGTATACAATTGAATCGAGTTAAAACATTTGTATTTGTATATCAAATCCCTCTCTCGCTTTATACAAACATAAATTGTACATTGTATTTGTATAATTTGTGTTTGTATAAAGTGTGTGTGTGTGAGAGAGAGAGAGAGGGGCAAAAGAGAATTGGGCATGGGAAGATTTGTATAATTATAAGTGTATAGGACGGAGAGATATGTATTTGTATTTGTATTATACAGTTTCTCTCGTTTTATAAAAACACAAACACAATTTATACATTTGTGCTTGTATAAAAGTGAAAGAGGTGAGGAAGAGAATTGAGAGTGGCGAGTGAGATTCAAGGGAGAGAGACGAGAATGGCAATGTGTTTGTCACGAATTGAAATGAAATGAAACTATAGTTATAACATTTATTTTAAATTAATAAATGCAAAATTTTCTCTATTTTTTATAATAGATTTGTACCTCAAGATGAGAGCAGATCATCCATGGTAACCAACTTTGATTAGGTTATCAACAGTGGCAAAAAGATGTCAAATATTTTGAAATAAATTTCTAAATGCCCAAACGACTGTTATATATAGTATTATTTGAGCGAGAAGGGAATTAATAAGTGAGAAAATAATTTGAGACGTTCACTAAAAGTTTAAGTAAAAGAAAATGATTATATAAAAATCTCATGTGTTTTATTTATAGATCTTATTATTTTATTAATCTCTCGTGAAGAATCATATAACAAAAATTATAACATAAATAACGAATTATAAAATCAAATCTCTCTTAATATTAAAGTCAAAGTAGGAAAATAAGACACATCAAAATTGTGTTTCTTGAGAAAAAAAAGAGTGGATATGAGGACCATAGACTAAATTAGTTATCTAGCCATTTTGAAATTTTATTAATGGTGTCGAGGGAAGAAAGATGTTGTTTGGTAGGAAATAAGTTATGTTGGGCTATTGCTGATGTTATTTTGTATTTTAATATTAGAAGTTTAAATATTAAGTGCATAATAATTAGTAGGCATAAAGTGGAGAAAGTGATGACATAATCTTTTGTAACTCATGTAACC
This sequence comes from Solanum verrucosum, assembly GCF_900185275.1. NCBI lineage: Eukaryota > Viridiplantae > Streptophyta > Magnoliopsida > Solanales > Solanaceae > Solanum > Solanum verrucosum. The sequence goes on from NW_026019958.1 coordinate 663,222, forward strand.
ACAATTGTTCTCCTTGTTATCTTTTACGAATTGTCTCACAATCCTCAAATGACTGTCAACATTCTTGACATTTATTTGTGGAAGGAATCCTACACGGCTACACCTATATAAATGATGTTTTTTCGTTGTGTTGAGCGTGTAAGAAAAGGTGATCGTGTAGTACTATAATGTGTATTGAGGTTAGTATTGTGAAAGAGAGTTGAGAAATAGAAAAAATATTCTTAGTCTTCAATTTATTTACTGGACGCTGTTGGATGGTCGAAGGGACAAGTCAAAAGATATATTATTGGATCGGTGTAGATTATAATTTATACTTCAATGAGTTTGAATCTCCTCATAGAGAATGAAATTTCCACGCCTTAACACGATAATTTATTGTAATTGTGGTATATACATCAAACAATTATTCTTAAATTGTTATCCCACCTTCTATGTGGGATAAAAATAACATTACAATCTCAAAATAAATAATTTCAATTTTATTCCAACCAATATAAAATAAACTTATCCTAAAGTTAATCTCGAAATTAATTATCCATTATCCCGAACATGAGATTAGCAAACCTGCAAAAGCATTACTGATGCATCACAAGTGCCGTGTGTAGATTTTTCTCTGCTTTTTAAAAAAGAGCAGCTTCATGTGACACATACAACTCGAACTTTTTCACTTTAATCATTCAGTATCCATTATATTGCCATTATAATCATAGAATTATTTGAGTGGGTCATTTTTTGCCACATCATTATTCATTGCAATAGTTCTAATTTATTTATTCTTTCTCCCAATAGCTTTTATAAAATCACAAATTTAATTAGTTGCATCTATATCAATATCAACATAACATAGAATTAAAATTATTCAAACTTTTAAGAGTAACATATTAAACCTATCTCATTTTCTAAAGTTACTCGTAAGATAAAAATCACCCAAAATCATATAAGAAGACAACATCGCATTCCTAGGATTTTTTAACTGTTTATTATTCCATCTATAATCCCATTAATTGTGGCCTTGAAAAGAACTTGTACTGGATAGAGTTGAGGCCCACATTTGCTATCCATACACCTATTATTTTCTTCTTTTGATAAAGTTCATCAAACCAAAACATTATAATTTACTATGCTAAAATGGAGAAATTGTACTCATTAGCATTATCAAATTTTTGACAGAATTTTCTTTTGATAAAGTTCATCCACTTATATATATACACACAGTAATAACCAGTGAATGTGAATAATTCAGAAAAATATGTTGCAAGTAAAACTTCATTGTAATGGAAACATGACCAAATTCTCTACTCAACTTGCTAATTGTTTTACTGATGAACTCCTGAGAAATGAAAATTACGGAGGAGCTAAAGGTGAACGATGTTCCTTGGAGCATCCATCATCGAAATTTTGAGAGTAACTGTAAGCATCATAGCTAAATCGAACAGAACTTCTCTGCCACGATAGAAGTTGCCTCCACTGTGACTTTAACCTCCAATATAACTGCCTAGCAATGTGAAGTGCTTTGAAACAATTAACCGGTGATCCTCTTTCAACACTAACCAGTGTAACATCACAGCTGCTGTGTGCAACTCTCCGTCTGTGACACTTCAACATCTGAATCATCTTTGAACTTCTCATCATCAAGATTTTTGACCTTCGCCTGCTTACCAAACATAAGAAAGTAGATAGATATCTGTTCGTTTTAGAGGACTTTGAAAATTACAAATTTAATGGAATGTGTAAAGAGGAATATAATGTATGTGCTTTTCAAGTGTATATATGCCATTTGTAGGCATCAGCTTCGTTTATATTGGATGTCCTTTTCATATATGCAGTGAGTGGAGGTGGTTCTCTCATATCAAATGCGACAGCTGTGTGTTGTTTCTTGTAGGGCCTGACCGTTCAAACTTCAAAAGGCTATTCCAATTGATGTAATGTCATTCTTTTTTGTAGTTAAGGCACTAATTAAGGGATTAGACATAATCTTACCAACACAATCCCATTTATTGCCCAGTGATATTTTCTTTATCTAAAATCATTATGATAGGAGCTTGTTATGATGTCAAATGCAGGCTCCCTTCAGCTCCTATACAAAAAAAAAAAAAATCTCTCCGCCAACTCTTTCACTGTAGATCATTCAATTGAACGGACTACTATCCTAACAAGTAAAAGAAAAAAAAAGATCAAAAGGGGATACGTGTGTCACAGAATGCTTCAGCATCTTTCAATGCATGTCTCTTTGTTATCTACTTTTGTCACTATTTTAGCTTTCCTTTATTGCTTTATTGACCTTTTTCTTATTCTTTTCTTTGTTCTTTAACTGGAATAAGAAAAAGATAATATATTAGAAAAAGTGAGACCTATGAATGAAGAAGGAAGAGACCCAACTTGAACCTTTTACCTTCTAATATAATAAAGATGATCCTACGTGAGACCTATGAATGAAAAAGAGACCCAAATTGAACCTTTTACCTTCTAATATAATAAAGATGATCCTACGTCAAGGAGTCAACAGTCAACATGAAGTGAGTGGTAATCCTATTGGACAAGGAACGGTTTTCTCTTGTCACTTTGTGCATTCCATCTTAAGCAAGCACAGCAAGAAACAATAGAAATACTTTCTAGTTAGGTTTTATCATGACTAAGGGACTACATGCCATCCAAGTTCTCTCACAGCTCTGATCACCCTTAAAAATGAAATAATGAAACGTAGGTTCTTCCATCAATGTGACCGCCTTACCAATAGTTGAAACTCAATGGTGAGAATATTTTGGCTATTCTCCAAATAATGCACAAAAACGTATAGTCACAATAAATACATTTATGAAAGCAAGGCTTACCAGTTACGCCTTCAAGAGAAAATATTGTCAAGTGCTAAATGAACCAGATTCGACATCAGAACCACCAACATGACAAACATGAAGGCACCAAATTCTCTCAGCAACATCACCTGCAAGTGTTGAACATAAATCAGGCTTTGAGAGTACATAGTATACTCCAAACAGAAGAGATGTTCAGGCTAACATGAAATAACCTAATGAGAAGACAAATAGCAGAAACAACCAAATTTTATTACATGGTCTCTGAAAACCCATATATCCATAGAGAAATTATACAATGCCTGGAAAGATATCACCTAGTAGTTCACCGGCAAAACTCTTTCACTTAGTGATCTCATATTAAATGATGTCACGGACAAATCAGCCTTAATAGAAAGCTGCTGATAGGTCCAGCTTCTAAAGCAGTATTAGATAAGGGTATTAATTTTATCCTAATGGCAGAAAACAACTGAGAAACTCCAGACCTAGAAGGCAAGTAATGTTACCTACATCTAGGTGTAACTGAAACAGGAAAGGTTATTTATGCCTGAAGACTTTTATCTATTTAAGTTGAATATAACAACAATAAAAATTTGATTTCCAATCCTTCCAGAGTTCGTTTCAGAAATAATAGAAATTGTTCCCTCAGGTCTAACAATAAAACTTGAACTTAGTAAAATTCCTGGCTTCATGAAAGACATTAACTAAATGCTATGCAGAAAGGCCTTCGAGAAGTAGATAAAATAGTCTGTGAAACATTTCAGTTCATAGTTTTCCAAAATGTGGTCATAGTCAATCAATGTATACATAACATTAATACAGAATGAGAGAAAGGAAGATAGGAAGAAATCATAGCAAACCCACATTCTCTATACTTCTTCCTTTCCTTAGTACTACTATCGGATCTGCGTAAAAGAAAAGAGCAAGGAAGAATAAACAGCAGAATAAAGCTCTTAGCCAAGATAAGAAGCTGAAGTATAAGAAATTCAATATTCGAAACACTGATCATTATTACCAACAGAAGCATGTGACATGAAAGTGTACCTAGTTAATGAAAAGTCTCCTGTAACTTGACTGTCAAGCTCTGTCAGATATTTTCTGAACAAATTTGACCTGCATTAATTAAACCAGCTATTCATTGATAAACTCCAAAAAAAATAAAGTCTGTAAGCTGACTGGTGTAAAAGGATTGATCACTTCACTGTGAGAAATCTCAACAGACAACAGGATATGAATCTCATACCAGGAAGGAATTGCAAATGCTGCTAGGACTGGAGATAGTTCCCACAAGAGATATAGCCGATTGTGTAAGAAAACTTCAAGGTACTCAATAATTCCTTTTTCCTATTACAACAAAAAGAGAAAAAAAAAGAAAAAAGTAAAGGACTATAAACCATCCACAAAGAGAACAACAATGTAAGAATGTTCATAACGTGGAAAATTGACAAAAGAATGCAAACTGAATAGAAATGCTTACTTTCCGTACAGTTTAACACAAGAGAGAGAGTCTAAGATCTAGAGTGAAATTTAGATACAGTGCATGTTAGGGTAACAAGTTGAATATCTTGAGGTGAATGCTCACATTCTGGCCTGGTTTTGGAATTTTGCAGATGCTACTTGTACAGGTTATAATTTCCGCAGGATATATATAAGAAAACTTAAAATATAAAGTGAATAAATCAAAAAGAATATAAAAACTTTGCTCAAAAAGTGATTTAAAGAGGTACAGTGTACATCTATCTGGTAATGTGTGACATGAAGACGAACACGACAAACAAGTAAACCTCACCTTGGTGTGTACACAATGATTGTTCCAAGTATAGTTGGATACATCATAGATTTGCTTTTTTGCACAATATAAATTAGACGTTACAATTTCATTCTTCTCAAATGAATTTTATGTCTTCTAACTAAACACAATCATGTCCAAGACATTAGACTTAGTTTTCCTGCCATAGTGATCTATGTACATTAAGAAGTAACAAGCAAAAAATTCAGGTAATAGACAATGTAAAGAAACGACATGGCCCAGTTTCAACTTAATGGGGACATGACCTAGATAGGAGGGGTGGAGGACACAAATCAAGGTAGAAGGTTAGAAGGTCACAGTGGTCTTGATATCCGTACATATTAGTAGTCATAGTATTGCTCTTGTAGTTTCTTGTCCTTCTATTTCTGTTACAATCACTTGTTACTTGTAGTTTATGTTGTTGGTACCATCTGTTGATTTTTCTATTATTTGTACTTCCGCTATTTTTCCTATGACTGCTTTGGACTATTTTTCCTTGAGCCAAGGGTTTATTAGAAACAGTCTCTCTCTACCACTGAGGTAGAGGTAAGGTCTGTGTGCACCCTACCTTCTCATACCTTATATGGTGGGACTACACTGGATATGTTGTTGTAGACAATGTAAAAAAAATGGACATTCAACACAACTCAACCCCAAAAGCTAGCTCACGAGGTGAGGATTATCCAGCACCATTTAGGAAACAACTCGTTTCTTCAATCAATGTGAAAATCTAACACCTCCCCACCCCCGATCAGGAATGAACATCTAGAGCATGGATAATATAACAAACAAATCCACATTGGGTAAATCAAGAAATAGGAATGGGTATGGCTCTACAATATAAGGAAAATAGAGTTTGAGCCTAACTCAATCCTAAAGCCTAGGTCATGAGGTGATGACTGCCTAAAACCATATAAGGAAACAACATATTTCCTCAAGAAATGTGGGATAATCTAAATGGCAAGCCAGGCTCGAACCTGTGACTTATAGGTCACACAGAGACAATTTTACCGTTGCTCCAAGGCTCCCCTTCCGATGTGGGACAATCTAACAAACAAAATAAATTATTATTTTAAAACATAAAACGATCTAACCTATATCTAGATGACTAGATCCATACAGGCATGTAATCCACGTATGACGAACAAATAATACTTCAATTTCAGTTAAACCATTGCAATTTTATTTTCATAGGCTTGACATGCAGCTCTTCCTACTAGACAATGAAGGGATTTCATTCCAAAAAAATGATTACCTTTGAGTTGCTGGTTTCCTCCCTACAATCTCTCTGTACCGAGCTATGCACCTCATTGTATAGCCTCAAAGTGGTGACAAACTCATAAGAGGTCAACATCAAACGGTCAATCAGAAAACTCCATCTATCCACTACACATGCTAGTAACGCGAGCTCCTGCAGAAGATGGGTTTCAACAAGGAAAATTAGTCATATATTTGTATAAATACTTCTCTCAAAGAAGATCTAGCTGCATAACAAGAAATTCCATACTCTGAATAGACTATTAGTTAGTTGCTTTAGGACTGCAATGGCTATTTCTAAGTTTCCTGTATTTCTTTAGGACTGCAGTGTCTATTTCTAAGTTTCCTGTATTTCTTTTTTCAGTTATTTTCGGGGTAGTTACCATGGTTAGCACCATGACTTAAAAATAGGACCATGATCTATTTCAGTTTCTTTAATTGTATGTTTATGTATTTTTGGTTCTTTTTACAGAAATACAACTCTCTGCATAAGCTTTTCTCTTGGTCATCTTCACATTTACATTGTATTCTCCTGCTTTCCTTTCTGTAGCAAACTAGATATTGTCTTCATTGTGTTATCAGTCATCAGTCTTATTAAAACTAGCAGTCGGTATCAGAGCTTTCATCTTAAGGGATCTGTGATCGAGTTGGAGAAGCCATGGATGCTGAAGCAAGTTTCTCACCAATTGCTCCGCCGGTCTTTGATGGAGATAATTATCAGATTTGGGAAGTATGAATGGAGATGTACTTGGATGCTTTGGATCTCTGGGAAGCTGTGGAAGAGGAATTACGATATTCCAGCCCTACCAAATAATCCTACCATTGCTCAGATTAAAGCACACAAGGAAAAGAAGACAAAGAAATCGAAGGCCAAGGCATGTTTATTTGCTGCTGTATCGTCAACAATTTTCACGCGAATGATGTCTCTGAAAACTGCTAAAGAAGTATGGGATTATCTCAAGGAAGAGTATTCTGGAGATGAGAAAATAAAAGGTATGCAAGTTTTAAACTTAATTAGGGAGTTTGAATTGCAAAAAATGAAGGAATCTGAAACAGTGAAGGAATATTCAGATAGACTTCTAAATATTGCAAATAAGGTGAGGCTACTCGGCTCTACATTTTCAGACTCGAGAATTGTTGAGAAGATCCTTGTAACAGTTCCTGAAAGGTATGAAGCAACAATTACAACCTTAGAAAATACTAAGGATTTGTCAAAGATTAGTTTGACAAACGCACTCCTATGAACGTGGAAAATATATCGGATTCAATTGGTCGATTCGAATTGGAATTGTCAAGTCATCCATAACTATTTAGTCAAAACAAGAATTCATTTTGGTCGAACCGCCTAGTTTGCTTTGTTTATTGGTTTATTGTAGGGCATATCTCATTGCAAGATTCATCGACTGGAATCCGATTTTATTTCCATTATACTTATTTCCATTTTATTTAGTTAGTAGAACCTTCTAACTATATACTTCGACAAATTCTCCTGTTTCTCTTGTTTTTTTCTCTAAAGACGGGGAATTCGAAATTAATTACTTATCTTGTTTCTTCTTTAATTAGAAATTCTTTAAAGATTTCTATTTATTTCTATAAATAGAATCAGGAGGTCTTTATTTTCATTTTTTTCTTAGTGATTTAGAATAGAACAAGTAATCAAATAGAAGAGAATGTATAGGAATTGCCATCTCAAGATTTAGAAGATCTTGTGTTGGTATATTCCTTTTATTATTATTTAATTATTATTTATTATTTCATTATTATTTAATAATAGTATTAGGATTCGAATCCAGGTGGAGGGGTTTTTCTTGGTTGAATACAGAAAAAGAAGACTACATTTTTTTGTTGTGCTTCGCTAGGTCGAGGTAAGTAAGGTATACGAAGGAAAAGCCTATTTGACAATGAAAGTGACCAAAGACAGGTTAACAAAATTCAGAAGAAGAAAAAGAATCAAGCAGTGTGTGAAGGAGAAACATCAGCCAACAACAAAAGTAAGGGAGGAAGCGCGAAGAACAGTTATCCCCCTTGTCATCATTGTGGAAGAAAAGGCCATCCACCATTCAAGTGCTGGAGGAGACCTGATGCTAAATGCAAGAAATGCAATAAGCTTGGACACGAAGCAGTGATTTGCAAGAATAAGACCCCGCAGGAGGAAGGAAATGCTCAAGTTGCTGATCAAGAAGAAGAGGATCATCTTTTTGTTGCAACATGCTTTTCAAGTAAGAGCTCAACAGATTCTTGGTTAATTGACAGTGGTTGCACTAACCACATGACTCATGACAAGAGTTTATTCAAGGAGTTGAAGCCCACTGAAATTTCCAAGGTTCGAATAGGAAATGGAGATCACCTTCCTGTCAAAGGAATTGGAACCATAGCTATCAAGACGAGCACGGGCACAAAGAAAATTTCAGAGGCTCTTTATGTTCCTGAAATTGATCAGAATTTGCTAAGCGTAGGACATCTGATGGAAAAAGGATTCAGAGTTTTCTTCGAAGATCATCACTGTCAAATCAGTGACTCTACTGGAAATGAAATTTTCAGGGTGAAGATGAGAGGAAGGAATTTTTCCTTTGATCCAACAGAGAAAGAGCAACTAGCTTATTCTATGAAGGCAAGTGTAACAGAAACCTGGCACAAGAGACTTGGCCATTGTCACCTACAAGCACTATTGTTGCTGAAGAAGGAAGATATGACAAGGGGACTACCAACTCTAGTTGATCACTTACCAAGTTGTCAAGCTTGTCAATTTGGTAATCAAAATAGGAAGTCATTTCCTAAAGCAACATGGCGGACTTCTCAAAGGTTGCAACTGATTCACACAGATGTTGCAGGACCTCAAAGAACACCATCCCTTAATGGTAGTCTATACTATGTTATATTCATTGACGATTATACAAGATTCTGCTGGATATTTTTTATGAAATATAAATCAGAAGTGGCTGGAATTTTCTTGAAGTTCAAGAAGATGGTGGAAAATCAAAGTGGTTGCAGAATCCAATCTCTGCGATCTGACAATGGAAAAGAGTATAATTCTGAAGAATTTAACAAATTTTGTGAGGAAGCGGGTATTACTCATCAGCTTACTGCTCCATATACTCCGCAACAAAATGGAGTTAGTGAAAGGAGAAACAGATATATAAAGGAGATGTCGCGGTGCATGTTGCATGAAAAAGAGTTGCCGAAAAGTTTTTGGGCTGAGGCAGCTAATACGGCAGTATTTCTCCAAAATCGGCTTCCTACTAAGGCATTGCTGAATAAAACTTCATTCGAGGCTTGGAATGGATACAAACCATCACTAAGCTTCATTAAAGTATTTGGTTGTGTTTGTTTCTTCCATGTGCCACAGATTAAAAGAGACAAACTTGACAAGAAGGCACTTCCTGGAATATTTGTGGGTTATAGCTCATCCTCCAAGGCCTACAAAGTATATAATCCACAAACAGGGAAGATGATTGTCAGTAGAGATGTGCACTTTGCTGAGGAAGAGAAATGGGACTGGAAGGACAATCAACTTTCAGTCAAAGCTTCAGAGGAGCAGGCATCTGATCACTGGAAAAATGAGTTGGTGGATGATCTTCCAATTAGAGGTACAAGACTACTCTCTAACATCTACCAACAAAGTAATGTCGCAGTTTGTGAGCCTGCAGGGCACGATGAAGCACTTCAAGATAAAAAATGGAAAAACGCCATGGAGCAGGAGATGCTAATGATCAAGAAAAGCAAAACTTGGGAGTTAGTTGACTGACCGAAAGATAGGAAGGTCATTGGAGTAAAATGGGTGTTTAGAACCAAGCTCAATTCTGATGGTTCTATCAATAAATACAAGGCTAGGCTTGTTGTCAAGGGATATGCCCAAATATTTGGTGTTGATTACTCGGACACCTTTGCTCCAGTAGCCCGATTGGATACCATTAGGTTGTTGCTAGTAATAGCAGCACAAAAGGGCTGGAAAGTGTTCCAGCTAGATGTGAAATCTGCTTTTTTAAATGGTGTACTATTGGAAGAAATCTATGTAGAGCTGCCCGAGGGTTTCTCTGAGCAAGGAAAAGAAGAAAAAGTATGTCTGCTTAAAAAGGCTCTTTATGGCTTAAAACAAGTTCCAAGAGCTTGGTATAGCAGGATTGATGATCACTTGTTGAGTTTGGGGTTTGTACGAAGTGTATCTGAAGTTACTCTTTATGTCAAACATAAAGAAATTGATCTTCTCATTGTTTCCCTTTATGTTGATGATCTCTTGGTGACAGGAAACAATGTGTGGCTGGTTGAAGAGTTTAAGAAGGAAATGATGCAAGTTTTTGAAATGACAGACTTGGGACTAATGACATACTTTCTGGAAATGGAAATCAAGCAAGGCAGTGATGAAATTTTTATCTGTCAAAAGAAGTATGCTGGAGAGATACTTAAGAAATTCCATATGGAAAATTGCAAGGCAACAACCACACCAATGAATCCAAAGGAGAAGTTAAGCAAAGAGGATGGAACTGATCAAATTGATGAAGGAAATTTCAGAAGCTTGATTGGATGTTTGATGTATCTCACTGCTACAAGGCCTGATATTCTATTTGCTGTAAGTCTTTTATCTAGATTTATGCATTGTGCTACTGAAATGCATTTGAGAGCAGCAAAAAGAATTATAAGATACATTAAAGGTACTGTTGAATATGGTGTCAAATTCAAGAAGTGTGAGACTTTCAAGTTGTATGGATTCTCAGACAGTGATTGGGCTGGATCCATTGACGAAATGAAAAGTACATCAGGATATTGTTTCAGTCTGGGATCAGGGATTTTCTCTTGATGTTCAAAAAAACAGGAAACTGTGGCACAATCCACGGCAGAGGCTGAATTCATTGCTGCAACTGCAGCTGTAAATCAATCCTTATGGCTGAGAAAAATACTTTCTGATTTGCATATGGACCAAAAAGTTAATACTGAAGTTCATGTTAATAATCAAGCTGCAATAGCCATTTCGCATAATCCGGTGTTCTATGGGAAGACTAAACACTTCAACATCAAGCTTTTTTCTTGAGGGATGTGCAGAAAAAAGGAGAAGTGATTCTTGTTTATTGCAACTCTGAAGATCAGCTAGCAGATGTATTTACGAAATCCCTTCCTGTCAGCAAGTTCGGGTTCCTAAGGCAACAACTTGAAATTTGCAGCTCCTAATGCAAGGAGGAGTATTAGTTAGTTGCTTTAGGACTGCAGTGTCTATTTCTAAGTTTCCTGTATTTCTTTTTGCAGTTATTTTAGGGGTAGTTACCATGGTTAGCACCATGACTTAAAAATAGGACCATGATCTATTTCAGTTTCTTTAATTGTATGTTTATGTATTTTTGGTTCTTTTTACAGAAATACAACTCTCTGCATAAGCTTTTCTCTTAGTCATCTTCACATTTAACTTCCTTGTATTCTCCTGCTTTCCTTTCTGTAGCAAACTAGATATTGTCTTCATTGTGTTATCTGTCATCAGTCTTATTAAAACTAACATAGACAAACCAATCAACTTAATTACCTTTTAAGAAAATTTGCAGCAGCAATTAGTGTTACAATTCAATTGGAATTGCTTATTTTTTAGATATCAAAGAAAACAATCCCATGAACCACAATAGGTTTTTACAGAACAGCACTTGAATAACAGATGTCCATGCATATATTTGAAAGAACAAAACGAACTGGTGCAAATTCAACAGTCTTCTACATTAAGGTAATTGTGGTTTAGCCGTACAGTTTGACATAGCTTATAAGTTATAACAATCAATTACGCCACAATCCTAAACCAGTTCGGATTACGAATTTTGTATATCTACTCCACTCTATTTACTCCGAATTAACATCACTATTAGCTAATTTGTCTTTGATGCGAATTGAGATTCTACAATCTAACCATTATTCCTACACCAGCATCCAAGTCTCTAACAAAAATATTGAAGAAACTCCTAACAAACAGCACCAACTACTTAGTATCACTTTAATTAATATATACATTTTTCCTATTATGTAAGAATTTGTAATCTTTGAAATAATTTCACGCCATGTGATTTTAGGTTAAGAATAGCTCATGAACCGAGAAAAGAATAAGCAAAAAGTCCTAGAACAACCACTCCTTCATCTCAATTAGCATCTCAAATTCCAATGTTATGCCTTAAGCAACTCGGCCATCTCTCCTATATAATGATTATGACCCAAAAACCGAGTAAATAGCAAGTCAGTCATAACAGTTATTGATTGGATAGGTGCGACCAATCTATTCTAACTAGAAAAATCAAAACTTTGCATTCCCGTTTGATTTTTTTGAATACCCTCCTGTTAGTGGGACATAGCAGGTACTGGGTGGAATAGTCAAAGTGAGCAAGCTGCCCGGACACCACCGTCACGAAAATTAAAAATAAAAACATCTCCAGAAAAGAAGATTTGAAGCAGAGAATCTTTGAGAAAGATATATAAAGTGACTTACAACTATTTCACACAAACTATCTTCGAGTTGAGATGATATATCTATCCGCTGAAACACTTGAATCCATTGGCTCTTCGGGGCAGAAAACACCAGGCTGGCACCTGAGACCAGTCTAATAGTTCTCTTGTCAAGCAAATATGAGAGGCATTTTGATTTCCAATAATTCCAGACAGCCAAACCAATTGGTTTTTCTTCAGTCCTTGGGGCATTGACAAGAAAAGACTTTATTTTTTACTGCATTACAAATGAGGTCCGTATATACTTAACTACTCATGTAAGAATGAAGGAAAAATATGTATACATGATCAATACAAGAAATCATATTCTGTCACAACAGCAGTAATCAAGCTTATTAAATACTTTTGCCACCCCACCATTTACAGCTTAGGAGGTTTTAGCTTAAGCCTCTCCCTCCAATTATACTGAAGCAGCATTAGAATGAGATCATGTAAGAAGTCATGAAATATTGATAGACAGCTTACTGAATATAAATCATCATTTACGAGTTACTATTCCAAAGGTACTGCAATGCAAATGCCAGTGGACTAAGCAATCAGTATTTTTTGGCCATGAGGGTCAGAGGTGCTATGGTGATTTTTCTTCATATGGGATTCAGCTTGTTTATACGATGCAAGCAATATGCTCCTTTTCATGACACATGGTTTCTTTCTTTTCATGACAAGTGGTATGGTGCATCATGGTAATGGTTTCTTATGCTACTTTAAAGGCTTTGAGGTTCGAAAATCGTTATATTTTAAGAAAGAAACCCCAAACAAGACAAAAATCAAGACAAGAAACTACTTCAACCCTTCCATGATGCAGAAGAAGTTCACACATTCTGCTTTTAATTTCTTTGAAAGACACATATGCTTATAGAATTCATGAAGTTGACACACTAAACGCCGACCTGAAAATGGTCTTTGAGTTAGTTAAATAGACAGATTGTCTGCATCCTTTACGTGAAATGTCCAAATAACACAGACTCAATAAAAATAAAGAACTACTCCAGCGCATGTCATGATGAAGAAGAATCTACGACGTTTGGCTATTAAGTTATTTTGGAAGACGCATATGCTAATGTAATTCATAAAGCTGATAAACTTTTTCTTTTCATATAAGTGAGTTCATAAAGCTGATACACTACATGCAGAAAATGGCCTTCGTGTTTGTTAAATAGACAGAGTGTCTACATCACTTACATGAAATTTGTTGTCTGCATCATTTTTACATCTAAAGCATTGTCATCCTCCCTCACATACAGATCTCTTAAGCCACTAGACAAAATGTTCAGCCCTGTCTCTGCTGCAGATATCAATGAAACTGATAGTTGCCTCCTTTCAAGCGCTTGTGCAGTGAAGAGAGAAAACTCACATCTGATTGAATCATCAGCTTGTTCACTTGGAGAAGAGTTTGGCAATGAGTTTAGAGATTCCTCCCTTGGAAATTTGTTCTCATTAGGAATAGCGTTTTTAGATGTATTACACATCAAAGTTTCAAAAATGTCATTGAGAGATCTACTATCTGTCTTCTGGTGCATGTGATAATCCATCTCAACACTTGCATTCAGTAAAGCTTTCAAGTGTTCATCTCTCAGTGGAAAGACACTGATGAGATGTTCTAGCATAAATTCACTCGCTTTGCTAAGGACCTTCGAGGAAATATGGGCTAGACCCTGTTCAAAATATTAACAGAAGGGAGCCTTCCCTCTTTTCAGAATTATTTAATTTGCAATAGTAAACAATAGAAACCGGTAGAAGTTAGAAATATAAAAAGCATAAAAAACAAGCTAATGGAGTATAATATATCAGGGACATGTAACAACAAATACACTACCTGAGGGAAATATGGATTAGAGTTTATTTCACATAAAGCTGCATCAAGCTCCTCCAAAGAGTCTTTATAGTCATCTGAGCTACTTAAGTCCCTCATCACCTGTGCAGAATTAGCCACAGTTTTATCTACAAAATGTTTTCCAGGGAGGGTTCATGGAAGTAAAGAAGATATAGATATCTCAATAGACAACCTAACGCATCAAGGTTTTCCACTAAAGTAGCAAAATGAAGCAATCGTGAGTCATGACCGAGGATCAAACACAAGCACAAAAAAAAAACACATCTATAATTTTCAGGTACACAAACTGCAAGTGACTAACTTTCATCTGAGCTTCCTCTAAGATACCTGAGGATCCACTTCACTGCTTTCCAATGTTTTTTTCCCGGATTGTCGAGAAATCTGCTGACAACACCAACTGCATGAGAAATATCAGGTCTAGTGCATACCATTGCATACATTAGACTTCCGACAACGGAGGAATATGAAACTTTGGCCATGCTCTCTTTTTCCTCCCTAATTGTAGGACACATCTTCTTGCTCAACTTCATATGACTAGCAAGAGGTACTAACAGGCTTAACATTCTTCATATTGAAGCGCTCTAGTACACGTTCAATGTACTTCTTCTGGGACAAATAAATCTTCCTTTCATCTCTGAGACGAGTAATTCTCATGCCCAAAATTTGCTTGGCATGACCCAAGTCTTTCATAGCAAAAGACTTACACAACTCTTTTTTCAACTCGTCAATCTTGAAAGTATTCTTGCCCACAATCAACATATCATCCACATACAGCAAAAGGATGATAATCGTCAGAAAATTTTTGTACAAATACACAATGATCTAATAAAGTCTTCTTATAGCCTTGCTCCCCCATAACAGATTCAAACTTCTTGTACCACTGTCTAAGAGCTTGTTTTAGGCCATAGAGACTCTTTCTGAGTTTGCACACAAAATTTTCTTTACCATCTACTTTGAAGCCCTCAGATTGTTCCATATTTTATCTCTTCTTCTAGGTCACCGTGAAGGAAAGCCGTCTTCACATCCATCTGCTCAATCTCTAAATTAAGACTAGCAACCAAACTTAGGACTGTACGAATCGAGGACATTTTCACAACAGGAGAAAATATTTCGTCAAAGTCAATACCCTTCCTTTGACCAAATCCCTTAACAACCAATCTAGCTTTGTACCTGGGCTTCAAGTTGTGTTCTTCAACTTTAACTTTAAACACCCACTTGTTCTTCAAAGCTCTCATGCCCTTGGGGAATTTTACCAACTCACAAGTGTGGTTCTCATGTAGAGACTTCATCTCATCTTGCATGGCTTCAATCCTTGGATCTTTGTGCTCATCTTGCATGGCCTCCTCATAACATTCAAGTTCTCCCCCGTCAGTGAGTAACACATATTCATTGGGTGAATAACGAGAGGAAGGAACCCGCTGTCTTGTGGACCTCCTAAGCGGAATATTTGATTCGTCACAACTTCATGAGCAGGAGGATCATCAATAACAATATCATTGTTTTTACCAACATCAGCATGTTGATTCGATACATGATTGTGGGCGTCACCATGATATCAAGCCCAACAACATCATGCATACTTGTGTGAGGAACTTCATCTAGATGAACTATGCTATCAAAATTTGAAGATTCTAGCTTCTCCGCTTTTTAATGTCTTCAATTGTTTGATTCTCCATGAAAATAATATCACGGCTTCTCACGAGTTTCTTCTCAATTAGATCATATAGCCTGTAACCAAATTCATCAACGCCATATCCTATGAAGATGCACTGCCTTGTCTTGGCATCTAACTTTGATCTCTCATCTTTCGGCACATGTACAAAAGTTTTGCAATTAAATACTCTCAAATGATCATAGGAAACATCCTCTCCATACCAAACACTATTTGGTACATCACTTTGCAAAGCAACAGCAGAAGATAGATTAATAACATGTGCAGCGGTCAATAACGCCTCACCACAACCCAGCTTGACTCATCACAAGCAATATTTATCATATCCGCATCAAGGACAGTAACAAGATCTTCGATGGTGACGGTGGCTAGACAACTTTCATTGCCATCTTCTTTAGTTTCCTCTTTGTTTTTGTTCTCCCTTTTCAACTTCCTGCAGAACCTCTTTGTGTGATCTTTCATGCCACAATGATAGCACTCAATATCCTTAAGTCTGCCTCTGGACTTGCTCCTATTTTGTTCTCTATTCTGAGAACCACGAGTTTTATTTCTCCCCCTGGAGCCAATTATCAGGACATTCGACGAAGAAGAACCTTAAGTTTTTCTTCTCATCTGTTCGTTCAAGACACTACTCTTGGCAGAATCCTTAGATATCACACCATCCGGAGCAGAATTTGACAATGAAGTTCTAAATGTTTCCCAAGAGTGGTAGGGAACCAAGTAGAAGCAAGCCTTGAATTTCTTCATCAAATTTGATGCCCATAGCAGATAATTGGTTCATGATCCCCTGAAAATTATTCAGATGGTCTGTCATCGGAGAACCATCATGATACTTTAAACTCAACATCTGTTGTATTAAGAACAGTTTGTTGTTGTCAGTCTTCTGAGCATACAAACTTTCAAGATGCTCTCATAGGGTTCGAGCATGTGTCTCCCCAGAAATATGGCTCAACACATTATAGTCAACCCATTGTCTAATGAATCCACAAACCTGTTTGTACAACAGATTCCACTCTTTATTTGTTTTATTATCAGGCTTTATAGTGGTAAGGACTGGATTGTAAAAATTCTTGACATAAAGCAGATCTTCCATTTTCCTCTTCCAAATGGCATAATTAACACCATTCAAAGTAACCATTCTACTTGTGTTGGTTTCCATTGTTTATCCCCAAAAAATATAGTTATTGCAAACCAAAGTAAATCTTTTCTGATGTGGAAGTTTAGACTGTGCTGCAACCACAGAGCATACTCAGATAAAACCTTGGCTCTGATACTAGTTTGTTGGGAAAACGCGGACCAACACAACAATATATATGGTCAAATTTTAGAAATAAAATGGGAAAATAATGACACCAAGAATTTTACGTGGAAACCCTTTTAAATAAGGGAAAAATCACAGGTCAAGAGAAGCAACTGATATCACTATAGTAAGGAATTTTACACTGTGTAGTCACGAATACAATACTCAAAGTGACTACTACACACTCAAAAGGAATAACACTCTTTTGATTTTCACCTTACTAAAATATCGCTCACACTCTATTTTTCTTCACAGACTATTTTTCTTATATAGTCTATGGAAAAAATATACTTTGCTCTCAAAATATATTTTTTTTCTCTAACTTGGTATATTTTTTTAAATGAGCAAGGGCTCTCTATTTATAGGAGAAATCTACTCCTAATGATGTCACCAGTGACAAGATAAAAAAAACACCAAGGTTTCAACCTTTGCAACTATGCAAATTTCTTGGTAAGATTTTAGTTGAAAAAAGAAATGGTGAGCTTTGGTTTTTTGCAGCATTTGTTGACTTTAACAATAAACAACAAACATTTCAATCTTTACTGCATTTCAATTTTCCTTATGTTTATCTATAACGGGTATGGACCCCACAAATCTCCCCCTCTAGACCCATTCACCGGAGGAAGGCAACTTTATTTTATTCAGAGAGAGCTCATACCGACAAGTTCTTTGCATAACTCTAACTTGTCTTTCGGTATCGTCTTGGTCAGCATATCTGTAGGATTTTAACTTGTGTGGATCTTTTTGACGTGAAATGATTCACTCTCCACTTCCTCACGAATCCAATGATATCTGACGTCGATGTGTTTTGTCCTTACATGATACATGGAGTTCTTACTCAAGTCTATTGCACTCTGTCACAGTAGACAATATACTCCATCTGATGCAAACCAAGCTCTTGAAGAAATCGCTTGATCCATATCATCTCATTGCCGGCTTCAGTAGCGGCAATATACTCAGCTTCAGTTGTAGTTAGTGCAACACACTTCTACAACTTCGACTGCCATGATATAGCTCCCCCTGAAAAAGTAAACAAATATCCAGTAGTGGATATTTGTGGGGTCCATACCCATTATAGATAAATATAAGCAAAGTTGAAACGCAGGAAAGGTTGAAATGTTTGTTGCTTATTGTTAAAGTCAACAAATGCTGCAACAAACCAAAGCTCACCATTTCTTTTTTCAACTAAAATCTTACCAAGAAATATGCATAGTTGCAAAGGTTGAAACCTTGGTGTTTTTTTTTTATGTTGTCACTGGTAACATCATTAGGAGTAGATTTCTCCTATAAATAGAGAGCTCTTGCTCATTTAAAAAAATACACCAAGTTAGAGAGAAAAAATATATTTTGAGAGCAAAATGAGGTATTCCATAGACTATATAAGAAAAATAGAGTGTGAGCGATATTTTAATAATGTGAAAATCAAAAGAGTTTATTCCTTTTGAGTGTGTAGTAGTTACTTTGAGTATTGTATTCGTAACTACACAGTGTAAAATGGATACTATAGTGATCAGTTGTTTCTCTTGACCCGTGGTTTTTCCCTACCCGTGGTTTTTCCCTTATTTAAAAGGGTTTCCACGTAAAATTCTCTGTCATTATTTTCCCATTTTATTTCTATCATTTGACCATATATATTGTTGTGTTAGTCCGCGTTTTCCCAACAGATCAAACACAAGCATAAGAAAAAACACATCTATAATTTTTAGGTACACAAACTGCAAGTGACGAACTGTCTCCCACATCTTTCCCAAATCCCAGCTTCAATTGAGACAGTTATACTCGAAGACAAAACAGGTAAGGGAAGATCCAAATGTTATGTTAACTAGTAATGATGACTAATAAGAGAAAAGGAATCAACCAATCAATCAACCAACTGCATCTCAATCCCAAACTAGTTGGGACCAGGGGCAGAGCTAGTAAGAGCTCAGGACGTTCATTGGAACCCCATTCAGCAGAAAATTACACTATTTTATACATAGTTAAAATTATATTTTTTGCATACATACTGTAGATGTTGAACTACTTCTTGCTCCACCACTGGTTGGGACAACTAGTTATCAATTCTGTAACTTAGAACCAACTATGGAATTTTCACAAGGCGGAATTGAAAAGAAAATATAATGAGGGAAGAGGCACTGACATCCTGGAGAAAGAGAGCCCATTGAAGCGCATTTTTGATGTTATGTGAATCCCAGTGAGCAAGACGACCAGATGATTGATACCCAGAAGCAAGAATGACCATATCTATGAACCCTTTCACCATTTTCAGCAAATCTTCCAGAGAAGCATCTGGGTACGACCAATTTGCCATCTTCCAACACACTCTCACACTAGCCCGGGATTTTCCCGCCTTAAAGGAAATTATTCTCTTCTTTTTTCCTAAAATAAATCTAATCTTAGACGTGTTCATTCCCTAAGTAATGTCAATTGCTATTTTTATAATTCTTTAAAAAATTATTTTTATCTTATACGAGTATCTTTTTTATAAAAAAAATATTAAAATATTTTTTGTACTTAAGTTATTTGGAAAGACATCTTTGCAAGATTATTATTTTCTTGTGTTCTAATTGCTACTAGAAGCATGGGCTATGTCAATACTTCATGGGTCTCAAATTAAGTGCCACAAATAAAATTAGAAGAGTGAATCAAATTTGTATATGATTTTAAAATGGTAGTAATTATGATTCATAATTTTTTAACGGAACTTTTAAATCATATATGTTACTTCTTCTATTCCAATTTATCAAGGTTTTTTTTAGAGCGAAATTTCAAGAATCATCCAATTTTTAAAAAAATATTTGAAGTTGTGAATTATTGTATTTTATGACAAATAAATTGAAACTAAAATTTATTTGGCATTACAATTCCAGTGATCCAAAATCTTCAAGGTAAAATACAAAGAGTCAGATAAGACAGCATAATTTTGTAATGGCAAAAGCGAATATGGCGCTGTCCTAATTTTCTTTTTTAAAAATACTTCCTAGCAAAAATATTTGAAAATCTATCGCCAAACACAAACTTAAGCTCTTTGTCTGACTACGTGACAACCCATATTAGGTAGACAGAAAGATAAATTCACATTCAAGCATCCATAGAAGAGAATCGAGCATTCATAGATAAACAATTACAATCACTAAAGAGAAGAAACATATCAAAACTTTATCACCCACTTGGATAAAAGCATTCAAAACCATGGAAATGAGAACCCATTTGATGCCATTGATCATCGCAAAATTTCCTTTATCACCCACTTGGATAAAAGCATTCAAAACCATGGAAATGAGAACCATTTGATGCCATTGATCATCGCAAAATTTCGAGCAAATAATTGTTATCAAGACATAACCCGTTCCTCAGATATCCGAAAACTTAATGACAAACCAACAAAAACAAGAATCATAAACTACTTAGGGGTGCTCCTACTTCTTCTACACAATAGCATTGGCAGCAGATGCAATCCTAGGCCATAGATCAGCACATTCTTTACCAATTGGACCAGTGATGGCAGACCCTACAAAACATAACATCAAAAGAATACGGTTAAGGAAAAGCACAAGACAGGTTCGTATATTTGTATCTTCTAAAGAGGATAGTGACTTCAAAATAGAATAGTAAAAAGTAGATTGAGTTACCTTTCATTTCTCCCTTGGGGTTCACAATCACACCAGCATTATCTGCAGAACGAAAAACAAATGAATAAGAGACAAGTTTTTAACAAGACTTGTGCCACAGAAGAAACTGTCTTCGTGTAGGCTATTCAGTTATTAATAGTGTAAACACAACATAATGGCGCACACAGAAAAACAAAGCAGGCAAGCAATTCACAAAGAAGAGATAGAATTGCGACTAAATAGTAATGATACGATCAGTCAATAAGCCTCTTATTCAAAAAGAACAATTGGCAGCAACGAGAAGAACAACAAAGAAACAAACTCATGACAGAGACACATGAAAAGACCACTCAATCCTGTTCCAGTTAATGCCTTGCGACTATATACTCAAGTCCATCTGATTCAAAATGGAAAAACAGGTAATAACAACTAATGTAGCAACTCAAAAACAACAAAAATTGAAATTTAATTGATGATTAAGATATATAAAGCCACCTCTATGATGGTATAGCTACTTATTTGTTTATAATACTAGCAACTTCAAGTTTCAATTATGACATCATATAATTGTTGTTTTGGCTACTTTTGTACGGTTTCTTGTTATTTGTTAGTATATTATCTCCATTATATCCTTCTTCTTTATACCGGATGTGGATTTCACGGGACTTCAACATACACATTAAACTCTCTATTCAAATTCTTAACAGCATAGAAAAATAGCAAAATTCAGCTAAATACAACTAGAAAAAGCATTACAAAATCAACATTTTGATATCTACCACATCAATTTCAAACTATTTAATATACTATATGATCAAGTGTATTCCAGCCCATTTTCACAAACAAAATAAGAACAAGGATACTTTAAAATATACCTTCAAAGTACATGAAGACACCGTCCTTTCGGCGCCAAGGCTTGCGTTGACGAACAATGACAGCAGGCATGACCTTCTTCCTGAGTTCTGGCTTACCCTTCTTCACAGTAGCCATCACCATATCTCCAACACAAGCTGAAGGCAACCTGTTAAGCCTTCCCTTGATCCCTTTCACGGAAATGATGTACAGGTTCTTAGCACCAGTGTTATCGGCGCAGTTCACCGTCGCCGCCACCGGCAGACCCAGTGACATTCTGAACTTGTTCCCGGCGGAACCTCCTCGTCCTGAAATGTTTCACACATCAAATCGAGATAAATAATTACATGTAATCAGAGAAAGAAGTGGAATAAGGTTGAGTAATACCTCGTTTCGACATCCCGGACGGTGTTGTTCTTCACGATCCCAAAAATCTGAAGAGAAAAATGGAGCTTTGGAGGCGTTAGGGTTTTATATACAGCTAAATCTGTAAAATTGACTAGGGTTTTTTTACTTGGATAACCATGGCAGCCGGTCCAGTACACTCGTTTGGCCCAGTTATACTTGAAAGTTAGGCCTGTCATGTGGCCCAATTCTTTAGGCCTGCTATCTGGTTCTGAGCTTTGAGTTTTTTTTCGAAAAAATGACATAGGTAAGATAAACATGTGTTATGTATTTTCTAAATTACATCACTATGCTATTTTAGAAAATATCTCCTCTCCCTCAAACTCTTGCTCCGCCTCTCTTCTCCCCCCTCTCCCTCTTTCACATCGCTTCTCTTTCGCTTGCCTCTTGACTTTAGTTCTCCCCAATTGATCTCATCCCACTTTCTCTTTTATCTCCCGCTTGATACAAATTGGGGATATTACTTGTACAAAACAATAGAGAGATGGTGGGGACTTCTTTTCTTACTTTTTTATTTTTGATTTCTTACTTAGACTCTTAGCATGCCTGAACGAGGGAGAGATACATTATTGTATCAATCGTATCCTGAAAGAGTATACAATACATGATACAAATGTACAATTTGATACAATTGTATCTGTTGATACGTTTGATACAAAGTGAATACATAACGAAAAGACACAATTATATTTGTTGATATAACTTGATACAATTGTATTAGTTTGATATAATTGTATTTGTTGATACAAACAATTGTATTTATTGATACAACATCTCTCCTCTCTCTTCTAATTTTCACTCGCCTCTTTCTCATAACATTACTTATGAATCATTATTAAGCAAACTATAGCTATGCATTTCTAATTAAGTCTGATAAGTGCGTATGTTCCTAGATGTTTTGATGATCCCCTCACAAGTGCAGGAACCTGGTCCTCTGCAGAGTATGAATACTCGTCCAGTTGTCAAAGTGATGTACAGTTGTAAAAACTGGCCGTGTCAGGAAGTTGGTAAAGCTGCAGAGTACTTCACCAATCAGAAACAGGGAGGTTTCTTGTACATTGGATAATATTTTTTTCATGATATATATTCAACAACAAACAACAATATTACTTATTCATTCAAAAAGGGGAGATACTTTTAAGCTTCAAAACAGCAAGGGACCTGATAGAAGTGCTTCAATTGCTTTCTGTACTAGCTGTAGTGTTGCTTGCCTGTAATAGTTCTTATCTTGTAGGATTCGTTTCACTTGTGAAAGAAACGTTTCAAACTTGTTTGAATCATTGTAAGAACTAGGTTAAGGGTAACTTAAGTTCTTACTCTAAAAGTCTATATTAATCGGTTAGGATTAGTATAGTGGGCAGTGTTGTATCTGCTATGGCTCAACTAAGTGATAGGAGGTATTGCTTAGTGTAGAGCTTAGCAGGCTAATCTCATTTTGTAAACTGGCTTTTACTTTTGCTTGGAGAAGATTAGTGAAAGCAGTTTGAAAAGTCCTGTTGAGAACATGTCGTGATTTTACTCCCTTGAGCAATGAGGTTTCCATGTAAAGTTGTTTGTGCAATCTTTACCTCAATATTTATTTTCTGTATCTTATTGTAACTGTGCTGAGGACCTGGTCCCATTGATCTAAGTGGACGCATACATTCCAACAAGTGGTATTAGAGCTTGACTTTTCATTTTGGTTAACACTTAGAAAAGAAAAGATCCAGAAGGAATGGTTGCCCCACCCAATATGGAGGAAGGTCAGTCTTCTACCAGGCCACCTCGCTTTAATGGTCATTACTATGGATGGTGGAAAAATCGAATGCACGACTACATCAACGTTGAGGATACTGAGTTGTGGGACATTATTCTTGATGGACCATATATTCCTACAAAGGAGGTGAAGGATGGAGAGCTCACCACTACTGCTGTCAAATCCAGAAAAGAGTACAATAAAGCAGATAGGAAGAAGATAGAAAAGAACTACAAAGCAAAGAAGATTCTGGTGTGTGGAATTGGAGCAAAGGAGTACAACATAATTTCTGCTTGTGAGACTGCCAAGGAGATATGGGACTGCCTTCAAACAACTCATGAAGGAACTCAACGAGTGAAAGAGTCTAAGGTTGATATGTTCACCACTCAGTATGAAAATTTCACTATGAAGAAAGGGGAAACCATCTTTGAGATGAACTCAAGATTCACCTCTATCACCAACGAGCTGAGAGGTTTGGGTAAGCCTATTCCTGTCTGTAAGCAAATTCGCAAGATCCTCAAGGTGCTTCCAAAATCTTGGGAAAGCAAGGTGGATGCCATAACATAAGCCAAAGATCTAATGACGCTTTCCATGGATGAACTGATTGGGAATCTTCAGACCTACGAGATGAACAAGAAACATGGGACGACTGTGAAAGAAGGAAAGAAGGAGAAGTCCATTGCTCTGAAAACATCTCAAAGTGAGGTGATTGAAGAGGAGGATGATATGGCATATGTCACTAGAAGATTTCAGAAGATCTTAAAGAAGCGTGGAGGCTTCCAAAAGAAAACCCCTGCTAGCAGAACTGCTACTGCAAATGATTTTTGCCATAAGTGTGGCAAGCCTGGTCACTTCATAAGGGACTGCCCCAGTTAAAAGCAGGAAACTCATGACACCAGACCTCGCAAGAGGGACCTGGTCCCAGACCATGCTCGAAGGAAGGCATATGCTGATCAGTTGGTGAGAAAAGCCTTTGCTGTGTAGGGAAATGACTTAAGTGAATCAGAAAAAGATGTAGAAAGTCATGAGGATGTTTCAATGATGGCCATTGAAGATGATGAAAGCATTTTCAACTCTATTTTCTCCTTGATGGCAAATTTCGATGATGAAGAGGATTCAGAAGAGGTAACTCTTTTTAATCTTAAGGATGATCTAGATAATCTGCCAATTGAAAACTTGAGGAAACTTGCTGACCTGCTTATTGACTGTGTTGATGAACGAATCACTGAAAACTTAATGTTGAATAAAAAATTAAGTTTGTGTGAGGATAAGAACGTTGCTCTCATGTCTCAAGTTGCTAAAATAAGTGAAAGGATAGGTACTCTAGAGACCAGTAACATAACACCTGAGAAAGACCATGGTACCTCAGTAGGAGGAAAGAGAAAGCTTAGCATTCTTGAGGAAGAACTGGAAGAAAAGCTAAAAAATTTTGAGTCTAAGCTAGTTGCTTCTCTTGAAACAAATTCTCAACTGAGAAAGGATCGAGTAAGGTAAGGAGGAGTTAAGCCACTCCCTAAAATGGACTGATTCCTCTAAGATACTCTCTAATCTGTCCAATCAAAGTTTCAATGGAAAGAAAGGGTTCGGACGCAGACCAATAGAAACCCCCTACAATCCCCCATAGCAAATATGTGTCTGTATCTGACAAGTTTTTGTGCACTCACTGTGGTCGAAATGGTCATTTGAAAGAAAAGAGTGAGAGTCTGAGAAAATCTAAAGAAAGGCATGTGAAATTTGTTAGATCTGAAAGTGATGTTAAAAAGGGACACAAGGGACCTGGTCCCCTTTATCGTTTCAGTAAGAACATCTTGCCTCCCTGGACAGGAAGATTTCTTATCAAGCCTCTTGATAGTTACTGGGAACTCCGTTTGAAGTGGGTTCCTAAATCTAACAAATGATTTCTATGCAGAAGAGAGGAAGGCGTCACTGCTGGTACATGGACAATGGATGCTCAAGGCACATGACTGGAGACATTTCAAACTTCCTCTCTTTGAAAGCACACCAAGGTGGTGGTGTGTCGTTTGGTGGTGGAAAGAAAGGATCTATCCTTGGTATTGGCATAATAGGGAGATCAACTGATAATTCGATAAATAATGTTCACTATGTGGAGGGTTTAAAATACAATCTTTTGAGCACTTCACAAATTTGTGATAAAGGAAATGAAGTCAAGTTCATGGCTGATAAATGTCTGGTTACAAACTGTGCAACCGAGAAAATTGTGATGTCTGGAAAAAGAGTTAAGAATATGTATATTGTTGATCTTGATTCTATTGAAGGGGACAACCTTTCATGCCTGAGTGCTCAAGCTGACGATGCAAATCTTTGGCATCGACGATTAGGTCATGTAAGTTCCTCTTTACTAAACAAGCTTGTTACAGGGGACCTAGTCCGCGGGTTACCAAAGCTGAAGTTTTCAAATGATAAAATATGTCATGCCTGTGCTAAAGGGAAACAAACGAAGTCATCTTTCAAATCCAAGAAAGGAGTCAGTACAACGAGACCTCTAGAGCTGCTTCACATGGCCTTATGTGGACCTATTAGAATCCAAAGCAGAGGAGGTAAGAAATATATTCTTGTCATTGTTGATGATTTTTCCAGGTTTACTTGGAACATGTTTTTGCGGATGAAAGATGAGACAACTAGACAACTGATCACCTTTGCCAAAGCCATTCAAATGAAGATAAATTGCAGGATAGCCAGTATCAGATCTGATCATGGTACATAGTTTAAGAACTCTCAACTTGAAGGGTTTTGTGCAGAGAATGGAATTAATCACAACTTCTCAGCACCAAGAACTCCTCAGCAAAATGGAGTTGTTGAAAGAAAGAATAGAACTCTGGTGGAGATTGCTAGAACTATGCTGATTGATTCAGGACTTGCAATGAATTTCTGGGCTGAAGTAGTTAATACAGCGTGCTATGTGACAAACAGGTGCCTTATCAGATCGGTCATCAAGAAAACATCCTATGAGCTGTTAAATGACAAAAAACCTTCAATTTCGTATCTTAAACCATTTGGGTGCAAATGTTTTGTCTTGAATAATGGAAAGAATGATTTAGGCAAGTTTGATGCTAGGAGTGATGAAGGTGTATTTGTTGGGTCTCTTCTACAAGCAAGGCGTACAAGGTGTTCAACAAAAGAACTCTTTGTGTTGAAGAAAACATCCACGTCAAGTTTGATGAATTAGATACAATAAATGAGAACAATGAGGAATATGAGTTTGGGGAGCTGATGAACAAGCAGCAGGATGATCAGGGTACAAATGAGAATGATGCAGAATGCTCAAGAAGACCTGGTCCCTCTGGTTCATCACAGGAAATAATGTCTCAAAATCTTGAAGAAGATGAAGGTGATTCTGATGTTGACAGAGAAGAAGAGATTACCAAAAAGTCCGGATGGAAACATCAATCGTCACATCCACTAGACAATCTCATCTCTCCACTTGACTCAGGAATTCAAATTAGGTCTAAATCAAGAAATCTAGTTGCATATTCAACATTTTTATCATCCATTGAACCCAAGAACATCAAGGAAGCTTTGAAGGATGTAGACTGGGTAACTTCAATGCAGGAGGAGCTTCATCAGTTTGAGAGAAGCAAAATGTGGCACCTGGTCCCCAGACCACTCGACAGAACTATCATTGGAACCAGATGGGTCTTCAGAAACAAACTTGATGAGCATGGGATCATCACTAGAAATAAGTCAAGACTGGTGGTACAGGGTTACAACCAAGAAGAGTGAATTGATTATGATGAGACATTTGCTCTTGTAGCCAGAATGGAAGCCATCAAAATCTTGATAGCATTTGCTGCTCATATGGAATTCAAATGGATGTCAAGAGTGCTTTCTTGAATGGGAATCTGAAGGAAGAAGTATATGTCAAGCAACCTCCAGGCTTTGAAGATGCAGACCTGCCCAATCATGTGCTGAAATTGCACAAGGTTTTGTATGGGTTAAAACAGGATCCCAGAGCTTGGTATGAACGCCTGTCAAAGTTTCTTCTCACCTATGGGTTCAAGAGAGGTAAAATCGATAATACATTGTTCTTAAAATCCAGAGGTAAAGAATTGTTAATTGTGCAGGTATATGTGGATGATATCATATTTGGAGCAACTTCAGACTCACTTTGCAAAGAGATTGTTGATTTGAGGAGCAGTGAGTTCGAAATGAGCATGATGGGGGAACTCACATTCTTTCTAGGCTTACAAATCAAACAGTCCTCTCAAGGCACTTCAATATACCAAGAGAAGTACATCAAATAGTTGCTCAAGAAATTCAATCTGCTCGACGCAAATGTGTTGGATACTCTCATAAGCACAAGTGTGAAACTTGATATAGATGAAGATGGTGTGAAGGTAAATCAAACCATGTACAGGGGAATCATAGGATCACTTATATATCTCACTGCAAGCAGGCCAGACATAGTGTTCAGCGTAGGAATGTGTGCAAGATTTCAAGCTGGACCAAAAGAGTCTCACTTGAAGGCAACCAAACGCATCCTGAGATACTTGAAAGGAACTCAGGACCTGGTCCTCTTCTACCCTATTAGTGACTCTTTTGATCTTATAGGTTATACTGATGCTGATTATACATGTTTTCTGGTTGATCGAAAAAGCACATCAGGCATGGCACACTTCCTGGGATCAGCTTTGATTTCATGTTGTGCACAATTGCTATGGATCAAACAACAGCTGAAAGATTTTGGTGTACTTACAGACACTATCCCTCTTAATTGTGATAATACTAGTGCCATAAACATGGTAAAAAATCTGATCCAGCACAAGAGGACAAAGCAAAATGTGGTGATGACGTTCTGTAAAACTGAAGACCAACTAGCTGACATCTTTACCAAACCATTAAGTAAAGAATTCTTCATCAAAAACAGGATGTGGCTAGGGATGCACAAAATTACCTGACACCTCGACAGATTTGCACAAAAATCCTCCTTATTGACTATGTTAAGGAAGGCAGGTATCTATACTTGTTTTAATGTTTGTCATAAAAGAATTCACTTCTGGTACCTTAATGCAGGTATGCATTTATGATGTGTTTAGCTGAAAGGAAGGTTCAATCACATATGCAGAGTTACAAACTGAAAGGAGGACCTGGTCCTCATGAGGTTAGTATCAATTATACTACACTGTCTAAATGTCAACATTACTGCCACGTGTCACTCGCCCATTCATCATGTCAGTTTCAGACGTTTTTTTGCTTTTAAACCAAAGGTCGCTACTGTTGAGGATCCGATGTCTTTTTGGTTTTATATACTACTTCTCTTAGTGAATCAAATTACAAAATCTCATCAAATAATTCTTGTTGAAATTCACTAATCCCCTTTCCAAAGCTTTTCTCTCTTTCTCAAAATGCATAACTCTAATTCTTCTTCAAAAATCCCTATCTCCCAAGAAGTTGAAAACCCTAGTTCATTCAACTTCTCCTTTTCTACTCTAGAAGGTTGCAAAGAAATCTCTTGTGAAAAGGGAGAAAGTTAGAAAACAGGTGGCTGAAAATTAAAACTCATAAAGGGACCAGGTCCTAGGGTGCAAAAACAAAGTGAAGAAAAGGAAATGACAAGGGAGGAGCGGATAACGACAATGGAGAACCAAAAGGTTTTGAATGGCAGAGTCTTTGACCTTGACATCCTAACCAAATTCGGCATGTCAAATCTTTTTGATGTTGTCTCCATTCAAAGTTGGAACCATCTCTTTGAACCATCAGTTCCGTACTTGCACAAACCTGAGGTACGTGAATTTTTCTATAAAATGGAACTTCTGGAAAGTGGTGGAATCGCAACTATTGTCAGGAATGTTGAAACATGTCTGGATGAAGAAATATTAGGGATCATTTTAGGGGTTCCTGTGGAAGGAATTCGAACGATCGAAGTTTGTAAACCATCCAGTGACTTCACAAAACTTGCCACAAAACGTGGAAATGTAAAGAATGCAGGGTTACCAAAAAGGTTTCTGAAAAGGGAATATTAGTTGCTTTTTTAGTTCATCAACAAGATGTTAGTGCCCAGAAATGAAAAGAGAACAGTGGCATCTGTTGCTGATCTTTTTCTCATGGAGAATCTTGATGAACTTGAAGAGATCAACCTCCCTGCCATTATGTTGGAATGTGAGTATGTTGAAGGAAAAGCTAGGGGCAGATCTCAAATGGCAGATGTTCCAGAGTAGCATGCTGCTCTGAAACGGGAAGTGATTGATCCTACTGAGATTCTGAATAACAAGGAGATTGAAATAGCTTCACTGAGGTCTGAATTACAGAAGGCGGTTTCGAGGGGACCTGGTACCAACGATGGAAATGAGCAGGTGTTGCAAAAGTTGAGGGATGAAAATGAAAGGCTGCTGAAGACAAATGCCTCACCCAGTGAGGAAGTTAAGGCTCTCAACATGCAGCTTATCAAGGCTCATAAGGATGCAAATAAGCGTCTGTCTCTGTTTATGCGCACCCTCAATCCCCTTCCCCCTCCGTCCTAAAAGTGTCTTGTTTCCCTAGTTTCCCTCTTTGTTCTTCAATCTTGATTAAAACTCTTGTGGCTTTGTGTTTGTTTTGACTAACTACAATGGTCAGTATTTGTGATTTAATGTTATTTATGTTTCTGCCCTATTCTTATGTGGTTTAATATTCTCTTTATGCTTACATACACATGTTCTGTGTGGCCCAAGGCCCTGAATTCTTTACTGCCTTGCATTTAACTTGAATATGTTTACTGCTTCACCTTTTCAATGATGTCAAAAGGGGGAAGTTTTGTTGTAAAGTTGGCTGTGGAATGGGGCATTGAACTTAGGGGGAACTGTAGTTGTTACTGGTGCACTAACAAAGGGGGAGTTTGTTATGTATTTGAATGAATGTTTGTTCACACTTGATGAGCTATGCAGGTTGTTTGTCATCATCAAAAAGGGGGAAATTGATAAGTGTGTATGTTCCTAGATGTTTTGATGATCTCCTCACAAGTGCAGGGACCTGATACTTTGCAGAGTATGAATACTCGTCCAGTTGTCAAAGTGCTATACAACTGTAAAAGTTGTCTGTGTCAGGAAGTTGGTGAAGCTGCAGAGTACTTCACCAATCAGAAGAAGGGAGGTTGCTTGTACATTGGATAATATTTTTTCATGATATATATTCAACAACAAACAACAATATTACTCATTCATTCAAAAAGGGGAGATACTTTTAAGCTTCAAAACAGCAAGGGACCTGATAGAAGTGCTTCAATTGCTTTCTGTACTAGCTGTAGTGTTGCTTGCCTGTAATAGTTCTTATCTTGTAGGATTCGTTTCACTTGTGAAAGAAATGTTTCAAACTTGTTTGAATCATTGTAAGAACTAGGTTAAGGGTAACTTAGGTTCTTACTTTAAAAGTCTATATTAATCGATTAGGATTAGTATAGTGGGCAGTGTTGTATCTGCTCTGGCTCAGCTAAGTGATATGAGGTATTGCTTAGTGTAGAGATTAGCAGGCTAATCTCATTTTGTAAACTAGCTTTTACTTTTGCTTGGAAAAGATTAGTGAAAACAGTTTGAAAAGTCCTGTTGAGAACATGTCGTGGTTTTATTCCCTTGAGCAAGGAGGTTTCCACGTAAAATTGTTTGTGCAATCTTTACCTTCAACATTTATTTTCTGTCTGTTATTGTAACTGTGCTGAGGACCTGGTCCCATTGACCTAAGTGGATGCATACATTCCAACGAAGTCTAAACTATAGTCATTTTCAGAAGCTCTTTTTAATTAAATAAATAAATTATGCTAATTTATTAATCTATATGGTCCTTAAACATAAATAATTTGGCATTGAGAACCATTTACTCATTCAGTTACTTTGATGCTTCACATTTTGCAACTAAATTGATTTAAAAGACAACAATGTCTTATTCACTTGAAGCTGTTATTTTTATTCAAAATCGATACAAACAATTTTAAATCGATTTAAGATCTAGATTTGACTCAACTTGTTCACCCTTTAATAATTATGAACTCTTAAAAAATCAACCCCAACAATTCCAAATGAATAGATTCAAATGAGTCAAATCAGTTGAAGGTTGAGCCTTAAATTCAGTTGGACCAATAAATCAAGAATCACCTAATTAATTAAAGTTTGACATATAAGAGTATCACATCATAATTCCGATAACAAAGAGACATTTTTAATAGTAAACGAAAATTAAAGAGATAGATAAAGTTATTTGATGGTTCATTATTTGAGATATCTCATATATTTTAAGTGGTGGGATAAATAATTTTGAAAATAATTAATACCCCTAATTAAATACAAGATAAATCAATCTTACACTTTATCTTAAAATAATTATCCCATATCCCTCGTATCAAACGACCCCCTTCGTTTAATAGGTAAAATGAGGAATTGTTTTCAGAGAAATCTACACTCTATGTCCACCGAGGAAAATATGTATATGTTTTAGCCCATATTTTGGGTTTGTTATCCGATTTAGCTCATATTTGCATATAAACACATTTTATATACTATTATACATTTTCATAAAGATTAACACATTATATATAATATTTTTCTCCACATATAATAATGTATAATATTGTATAAACTAAAAATATAACTACTTGACGTAATATTTTATGTTGGACCTATATTGTTTAAAAATTCCCCCTATTTTTAATCCCCAAAGTTAATATTTAAGGATAATTGAGAATTATTATTTTTTAATAGCTTTTCCCAATAATAACAAAGCTAATAAGCAATAAACAAAAACAAAAAAGGCATGTGCACAATGACATTATTATTATTTTTTCTTAGAAGAATGTTTATCTAAACAGATTAAATAGCCGTGGTTTTAAGCGGACGGTGAGGTAGGTGGTGTTCATGGGTTCGGACGAATTCAATAATTTTTTCATAGATTTTATATTGTATTAAAAAATTAATTAAATATATATGTATATTAAATTATGAACCCTAACAAAATTGATTTAATGGTTATTAACAAAATTTAGAACCCAAACTCTTAAGCTTCGCCTCTGGTTTTAAGATACTGTGGATACTTACGTACTCAAAGTTTGAATTACTGTTAATTAAGTTGAAATTTGCTACTAATATTCCAATAATTACAATAATGCAATCGGCAAAAGTAGAAGGGAAAAGGCAAAATCTTATCCTCAGACCACACAGAAAAATCATCTAAGCTAAAGCAATTTTCAAGAAGATGACGATGATGGTGAAGCAATGGGTTCTTTCACAGAGTCAATTTCTATCTGACCCTTTCAAATCTGGTCATGTCAAATGTATTTTCTTGGAGTCTGGGCAGTTCAGTAGTAAATGGGGAGAAGCTCTACCACAGAAGCTTTTCTACAGACATACCAAGAAAGGTGCAAGATGCATCCATATTGATTTCAAGGTGACTGAATTTTGCTTTTTAGGATTTTGGGGTTGTTTATTTCAAGGTTTTAGCTAATGGGTCTGTTGCAAAATTGGTTCTTTTTGTTTTGGTTTTTCGATTGATGAGTAATGTGAAGGTTTTGATCCTCTTTGGGGAAATTTGATGGAGTTTTATTAGACAGGAGAGTGTGGAGGATAGTGATTAGGGTAGAAGGTTAGTAGCTAGCTAGCAGTGTGTTGTTTTGCTGTCTGTGCATATTAGTAGCCGTAGTATTGTTCATGTAGTTGGATTTTTGTTACTATGTGTTGATTACTTGTACCTCGAATATCATATTATTATGTTGTAGTTTATGTTCTGTTTTTTTGTTGCTTTGGGCTGTTTTTTCTTGAACTGACGTTTATCGAAACAACATCTCTACACTGAAGTAGGAGTAAGGTCTGCGTAGACTCTACGCTCTCTAGACCCCACTTTGCGGGATTTCAGTGGGTATATAGTAGTAGTTGTTGTTGAATCTTATTAGAAAAGTGAAGAATAAGTTTCATTTTAATATATTTTAGAGAGGCTACTCAATTTTTGAGCTAATCTGTATATGAAATGTAAATAAATGAAGAAGAAAGGCCTTAGTCTGTCTGTTGTTATTAGAAAAAAAGACGAAAGGATTTCATTGTGTTCGAAGCATATGTAGAAGTTTAATAACGCTAATCAATGATGCGAAAGTGCTTCAATATCACTGAGAGAATTTACAACAGATTGATTGTAGTTGTTGTCACAGAGATTAATTTCCCCAAGAAATATCACAACTACTAGGTGATAGATGTATGCAATGATTTTAAATTTAGCTGGTGAATATTCATATAGCCGTAGTATTGGCCTCACTGGCCATCAAGCTAAAATGTCAAAAGGACTTTTATAAGATACTCTCTACTAAAACCATGTCTAAATTGTTCGTCACTATGTAATACCACTCCAAAATCATGAAACCTGGGGAAGACATGTTATAGACTGACAGTGATGTCATTTCACTACCATTTCTCTTGCTCTAAACCATTCATTATCTGTGTACGCACTCCTTTGCTGGCTCTGTTCTGTTCTTACTACATGTTACAGTAGATAAACTCGTGTTATTCTAGTGGAGAATGCAAGGTATTCAATCAGTAATTATAGCAAAAAGGCACTAGCTGAATTAATTTCTTGGCTTCTTTTTCTTGTTCAATATTCAATTGTTATACACATGGCAGGATATTTTGCAGTTCAGACACCCTGCAGCAGCATTAATCGTGACTAATGCATTGATGATGGCTACACCTTTAGACGCCTTGGCTCAAACATGTGAAGCCAATACTTCTGTTTCTAATATGCCATTATTGCTGCTTGTTGCCCTAGTTGGGGCCACCGTGGGAGGTAAGGTACTTTAAGTTTAGCACTGCCATTGCTTTATTGCATAGTTCGGAGCATTCAACTTTGAAATGACAGAAAGTCATTGTGGCTGGATGGAACTCTAGATCATAGACCCCAAGTTAACTATAGAGCATGGACATAAACTTCACATCAAAATTACATCCCATATGAGGCAGAAACTACACTTTTTTTGTTGAGGCATTCAAAAGATTACATAAGCAAGTAACTTGGATGGTCATAAGACCAGTTACGTTTGACTTGCATTGCCATACTTCTTCACAAAGCTAAGTCAAAAATAGTACATGCAGATATGAGACAGAATTTGGATTAAATGAAATGAAGTTAAAATATTTTTGATGCATTGAAGTACATCGCAGTATAGATTCCAGGAGTTAATATGGTCATTTCATTCGGCAGTTCATCTGCCAGAACACTAGATAAAAATCTTAGTTAATCCACGAGGTTTACAAATGAGCCTATGTATGTTTGTGGAAATGACCATTATAGATGCCATTAGCCATAAAAATGAGCCTATTAAAGAACTTGTCAACAAGAACTGTGTGTAAATCCCAAACCTGTTGTGGTTGACATATGGATCCTCAAAATCCATTATGGTCCGTCTGTGCTCATTTCACTCTATACTTAATATGTTGTCTTTTGGGACAATTCAAAAACTATTTGTAGACACGTAATTTTTTGACCGAACTTAAGTTTAACACCATTTTTAGAGCTTAAATATTTTATAAATCTAAATTAAATATTTTGACTTTTATCTTATTTTATTAAGTTTATTTTAAAGATTTGAAAACAACAAAAATAGAATTACTTTTTAAGGTAAGTTTTATTTTTCACTTGTTTAAAAAAGAAATGAAAACTTACAAAAAAATATGTATTCTTTTAATTTAGATTTTACTAAATAAGCCTATGTTTTTAAATTATATTTTTAGATTGGCTATTTAATTTTTTAGTTCAAACTAACTAATTTAAATTTTTATATATATTTAATTTATAAAATAAAAAATAGCCTAAACTACCCATTACCCCCTAAACCTCTACCCATTTCACTCACACTCACCCCACAATCCCACATTAATCCATCACTCCCCTCAACCACACACACGTACCACACACTACTAAACATCAACAACACACCCCTTCAACCTATATACTGACCAACATACACAACAGAAAAGGAGGACGCAAAAACCAAAAAAAAAACACAAGAAAGAAAAACACACACAGCAACACAAACATACAGGAAAGAAGGAGAGGAAAAACATACTACACTCGAGAAAACAAAAAGAAAAACTTTCCATTTTATTTCATTATCCTTTTAAAAATTCACCAACACATTCACATTTCTCTTCCTTTCTCATTATTATTTTCATATAAACACCATACATATACCACCACACACACCTACAAAAATTTGTGGGTATTCTAATCGAGCTTCGGTTAAGATTTTGCGGTATTCAACTTTACTTTGCCTTATTTATTTAATTTATTCATGGAATTTGATGTAATTTTATGACAAGTTTTATTATATTTTGTTTCCTTCATGAATTTGATAGAAATGATTCATTTGTTAGTTGTTATATCTCTATTTCATGAATGAAGGTAGCTTTAATTGATGATTTTGTTTTTTATTTATTTATTTTTATTTATTAGTTGTGATCTCTTAAAAATGAACGGTTCGTAACATTGTTCTTGTCTTGATTTAGATAAGAATGATAAAGTAGGTATAGTTAGGCAAAAACATAAATATATAAATAAATTATTGTTGTTTTAGTTTATCAAACAAAAAGTGAGATTTATTTTTTACAATTCGTTGTTGTTTTGTTTGATTAGAATGTGTATGCCTAATTTTTTTATTTTTTTTCATTAACTTTAAGATTAAAATAAAATATATAATATGTGTATGTCTAATTTTAATATTAAATTTAAGAGTAAATAAATAATAAAAAAAATACAAAATAATCCAAAATTTTATATTGTATCCTAGGCATTTAGATTCATTTTACTTTATTTAGTTTTATGTATAAAGGAAAAAATATTTGTTTTTTTTAATGACTAGATGAGTTTTAGAAATATTAAAAAATATTTGTTTCAATTAAGAATGCGGTTGCGCATA
This sequence comes from Solanum verrucosum, assembly GCF_900185275.1. Lineage (NCBI taxonomy): Eukaryota > Viridiplantae > Streptophyta > Magnoliopsida > Solanales > Solanaceae > Solanum > Solanum verrucosum. Next base: position 699,832 of record NW_026019958.1, read on the forward strand.
TTTTTGGAGACATAAAAAAAATCAAGGATGCAGTGATGCACCTTGTCCAATAATATAATTAAATTTTATTAATCTAAAGTAGAGACTTATATAAAAAGAAATAGATTATTAGGTGTGATGCAAAGAAGACAGTTATGTCTCCAAATGTCAAGACCGAGAATACAGTTATGCATCCGGTTTAAGACTAATAAAAATTCAACAATTAAAAATAAGCAAACCATGGCATATAGACACAAATTATCCAAAAAAAAATAATAATATATCAAGATAAGTATAAGTCAATAAAAGCGACCGTGCTAGAACCACGGGATTCGAGGGATGCCTAATACCTTCCCCTCGGTCAACAGAATTCCTTACCCGAATTTCTGATTCGTAGACCAAATAAAGAGTCATTTCCTTATGATTAGGGATTAAACAAAAAGGTGACTTGGAACTCCATAACTCAATTCCAAGTGGCGACTCTGAAACAATAAAATAATCTCTTAATCAATAACGTCACTTAAATTGGAAAAACCCTTCCGCCGCCTGCGCAAAAAGGGGTGTGACACTATTCAGAAAAGATTCTTATTGTCTAAAGATTTCCTCTCTTCCTCCTTTTTTCTTATATTTTTTGTTTGGCAAAAATAATGGGAATTTGAAATGGTTGTTTGTAAATAAAACATTTCAAGTTTGAGTCAACTCTGAGTACAACGGCATGACGTGTTTGTGCTAAAATGGGGGAATATGTGTAGGAGAGAATGAGATCTCGTTTTCAAAATGTCTTCACTACAATTGATCCAGTCCCTCACCTGCTTGAGGTGGGGAGGGGGGGGGGGTTAATTCATAAATGTATATAGTGTCCCTCATGAAAAAAATTATCAGTATGTATTTTCTAGAATATGACTATAAATAGTGGCTCGGTGCAATAATGTGGATACACATCTTAATAATATTTTCCCCGTGTTATTTTTCACAATTTTCCTTGGTTTTACTCTTTTTTTCTCCACCTTTTGACACAAGTATGTGTGTGCGTTCATTTAATTGTACTTCAGGACTACTTGCACGTCAGAGAAAAGCGGAATTGCAGCGGTTAAATGAGCAGCTCCGCCAGATTAATACGGCACTTAGAAGGCAAGCCAATATAGAGTCCTATGCACCTACCTTAAGTTATGCTCCTGTTGGTGGTAAAATTTCAGTAAGTGAAGTGATTATTGATCCAAAAAAGGAGGAATTAATTTCTCACTTGAAAAGTGGGAAGAATTTTCTGAGAAATCAAGCTCTAGAAAAGGCTTTTTTGGAGTTTAAAACAGCTCTTGAGCTTGCACAGGATCTAAAAGACCCTATAGAGGAAAAGAAGGCAGCAAGGGGCTTAGGTATGTCAGATCTCCTTTTTTAGTTTAGCCTAATATTATCTTGATTGAACATGGTTAGACAGTAAAGGACTTGTGAAGTTGGTCGAATAGAAATCTCCTCTGTATGTGACGCTGCATCTTGACTGAAATTACACATGCATGCATCTTTTGTCTTCTTTGATCTAGTTAGAATTTTCCGGAGATGAGTCTTATGGTTGCTTGTTTATGTCTAAACAATGTAACGAGTATGTTCCCTGGGAATGAGATCCTGTCTTAACCATATTTCTTGTTATCATTTATTCCTAATTTCTTGGTGTCACAGAGTCATGTTGCTTCTTTTTTTTGGCTCATTTTCTTTTTAATCTATGGAAGAAAATGCAAAATCCCGCTAGAAGTTGGATGTACAGATTTTGGTAAATTTACTTATTAAAAGCGACTTTGGTATATCTTAGTCCTTGTATCAACCTACTGTTGTTTCTCTTTCTTGTATATGTTTGTGTCACGATGTATTGACCCTCAAAGCTTCACCTCTTTCTCAGGGGCATCATTACAAAGGCAGGGCAAGTACAAGGAAGCGATTGAATACCACTCTATGGTTCTTGATATCTCGGGAAGAAATGGGGAGGAGTCCGGCAGCACCGAAGCTTATGGAGCAATAGCCGATTGCTATACTGAGCTTGGGGACATAGAACGAGCTGCAAAATACTATGACAAATACATTGCTAGGCTACAGAGTGACTAAGCCATCTACAGAAAGACTCGTGTATCTTTCTGTTGCGGAAATTTCTTCATGTTCATGCATTTCGAGTAAAATGTTTAGAAGTTAGGTCTTTTCTCATGGTGTATTTCTCTCTTGCATATATCATTCACTGGTTTCTTCTGTTTTTAGCTTTGTCTAATACATTTTTGGCATCTCGAGGGTGAACTCATCACCGATAGCTGGTATTCAGAATTGTCAGCTCAATTTACATGTGAAAGTTGGATTTGGGGAATCAAATGATGTTTAGAAAGGTGAGAATTTAGCAGCATTTTTTACTATGGAATGGACAATGCATAGAGATTGTTCCAGTTCCTCTTGATTGTTCAGTAACAGTCCATCCCTTTAACATGTCTCATGATGAGTTAACTTGGCTAACTAGCTAGACAATAATTAATGCATAAGAGAATTCAATTAAATTCACACTAACTTGGCTAAGTTTGCAAAACAATGTTATGTTTGTTTATCACCAGTAACCACATTGAAACAAAAAATTTATGTTATGTTTAGAAACCTAGCATTCTGTTCTACGACAAGTTCAGGGTAATTTTACAAGTGAGATTTGAGGAGGTACAATATATGCAAGTGACATTTGAGGAGGTATGATATACGTAAATCCTACTGCTATTTTTTGTGGGGAAAGAGGTTGCCAATAATAGATTCTTGGCTCAAAAGAAGTACAATCAAAACAAAATTGGAAGAAAAATAAGGACAACAAAATAGAAAGATAGACAACACAAATAGAACAATGGATAGTAATAAAAATTGAAGAATAAGATATATGTCGATATTAAATAATACTCCTAAAGAAGTGCGGAAATATTTGGATAGACTACCTATCCTTATACCCTAGTTCTCAACCTCCATACCTCTAAATTAAATATAAATAAATTAATAGTTATCTCGAAAATAGAAAAATGTGTATAGCATGTAAGGAAGGAGCCCACTTAAATAAAATGGTAAAATCTTAAAGCTTTTATAGTAGGAAAAAGAACATTTATAGTCCAAAAAGGAAAACTATTTACAAGCGGCTATCCCTTACTTTCATACCCCTATCTTTAACTAGAATTTTACGTTTACTGCTTGATACCATCAAAGTGTATATATACTCTAATGGTATCAAAGAGGAAGAATCAGTCCTTCAGTAAACACACAACTTAGATACTCCTTGATACCATTGGAGTATATATATATATACTAGTTTTTTGACAGATTACCAATTCCAAAAATATATGCTATAGTAAATAGTATTGCTTATTTAAGCGAGATTTGAATAATAAGCTTAGCAAAAAATAATATTGCAGATTCTTTTGTGAATGTTCAATGTGGATTGTCATATATATTTCTTATTCACGCAAACCTATAAAGATGGTCAATGAAAAATTTTATTAGTTAAACTCAATAATTTATATATTTATTTCAATTTGATGAGGTTAATCATGTAATTAGTCTTATAATACTAATATTACCTTATAGACAATATTTGCATTGTATTTTTCTTGTCATCTAACCAGATGTGTTTTGCATGTGTATTTCACGTTAAATTGTTTAGCTATCATATGAACATGTGATGAGAACAACTACATTTTATATATTCACATATTTTCACATTGGTTATGAGTTTTTTTTTTAAAGAAAAACTCGGAGCATTTTAAAATAATATATTTTAAAGTTAGAAGATCTTATTAACTTGATAATACTTTTGTGGCATATATAATACTTTAATTTAAATACAAATACCTACCCAAATATAAATATATATTTGCATTAATGAAAATATTTATTTCATAAAATTAACTAATAAATAAATAATAAAAATTAAAATAATACAAACTTCAACTGACGTTATTACAAGTCATATGAACTTTTCTTCGTCTAAAATACTGAAAATTAAGAAATAGTAAATAAGAAAAACAAAAAGGGCAATGTTTATATAGTAATTACTATTTTGAAGCAAACTTCACGAGAATCTAAATCACATAAGTAACATTGATAAATAAAGTCATTCTTTTGTTTTGAGCATCAAAAATAAATTGTGACAATTCTCTAAATTTTGAAAAAGATATTCAAAAGCATACATCTACATCAGAAGAGAAATTGTTAACAAAAACAAATGAATTTAGACTACATCATGTTAACTTCATATATTGGAACATTACATACTAATGTATATATAAGCAAAAAATAATTATTATATCATCAAAATTATTTTTCTTAAGTACTCGAGGTTATGGAATATACCCTCTTAGGATAGAACAACTTACTTCATCAGAATAGTGGTACCTCATATTCCGCTAAACTTCGAACTCGCTCAATGACAACAAATCACACAAAAAGATTTAAGAAGAACCTCTCTATTTATAGTCAACAAATGGTAGTATGAACAAATGTTTTTTATGTCTTATCTGAAAAGTCATGACCTTTTCGAGAAGTCACAACCCTTTGGAAAAGTCACAACTTATTGAAAAAGTCACAACTCTTTGGAAAAGTCACAACTTATTGAAAAAGTCACAACTCTTTGGAAAAGTCACAACTCATGGAAAAATCACAACCCTTCGAAAAAAGTCACAACTTATCCAAAAGTCACAACTCATCGAAAAAGTCACAACCTAAGTTAAGGATATTATAGTTATTTAACATTCAAGTTAGGAGTCATGCTTTTAAAGTAATATAGATATATATACTCTGATGAGTCCGGCACCAAAACGGACACTTTTTGAACCCTAAACACCAAAAGGGACCCTTTCTAAAAATGGACAGTTCGCCTATTTATGGGCGAACTATAACTAACATCCCTTAACCCCGTTAACTCTCAATTCATCCAAAGTAATATTTACACCAACTTCAAAGGTAATGGGCGAACAACAATTCCTTTTATTTCTTCCTCACGTGAATTTATATCTCTTTCTTCCTCACATGAATTTATATTACACCGAAAATAATCGCATCCATCATTTTCCTGAAATAACAAAACAAGAAATCATGTGAACATCCAAATATTTTAAAGTGAACAACTTAATTTTTTTTCATCTTTAAACGCGCACAACTCCAAAACTTACGACCGTGAATTCTTGGAGTTCTCGATGTTTTCATTTTACAATATTCTTTGCATTTACAAAAAAAATGATTCAATTGAATATACAAACTTTTGGAATTGTTGAGACATGACTATCAAATTTTAAAAATCAAAATATAAAGTATAAAAAAGTAGAAGATGAATGAAAAAATGTGGAGTGAAAGAGAGATAGTTCACGTGAGGAAGAAAGAGATATAAATTCACGTGAGAAAGAAAGAGATAAATTCACGTGAGCAAGAAAGATATATAGTTCACATGAGAAAGAAAGAAATATTGTTCACATGAAAAAGAAAGATATTCACGTGAGGAAGAAATAAAAGGAATTGTAGTTCGCCCATTTGTGGGCGAACTACCTTTAAAGTTGGTGTAATATTGTTTTGGATAATTGGGAGTTAACGGGGATGACGGGGTTAAGGGATGTTAGTTATAATTCACCCATAAATGAGCGAACTGTCCATTTTGGTTGTGTTTTTAGAGAGGATCCCTTTGGTGTTTAGGGTTCAAAAAGTGTCCATTTTGGTGTCGGAAGAAACGGTCTTTCATGAAAATTTGTTCAATTACTGTTTGATACTATTAGAGTATATTGATACCATCAACAATGGTTCAGTGAATAGAACAAGGAGGCAACCAGTTGTCAAATATATTTATGAATGATTCAAAATAGGTTAATTTTATCAATCGTTATGTTTTTTAATAAAAAATATACTCATCCTTAAGTTTTTGGCTAAAATATGTCATCCAATTAGTAAAATAGCTCAAATATACCTTTGAACTATTCGAAATAAGATAGTTTTGCCCAACTATTCGAAATAAGATAGCTTTGCCCTCTATTTGAAGTTCAAGAAAAATATTCTTAATTGTAAGACTTAATCCAAAACTTAAAAGATTATGAAATTAATTTGACTATTTTAAATGATTTTTTTTTTATATAATGCCAATTTTACATTTTATATGAAATTTAATTACGTAAATTAATTTTCCAACTAATTTTTTTTTTTATTGTTTTCTTTCAAAACCATTATACTGGAAGCCCTTGACTAAAACTTGGGATCACTTAAAATTACAATAAGTAATATAACATACCAATGTATAATTGAACTTGATTACTTTTATAGCATTCTTAGTAAACAAACTCATTATTATCAATGTAGAAAGATAAATTTTAAATAGTTAGGTAAGAAACATACATGATATCATTTTAAGATATAAAAAACGAGCCAAAAGAAAGTCATGTCATCACTTTTAATTGATAAAATGAAAAATGTTTTTACTACCTTCTTTATATGTTATTAAGGGCAACACTGACCTACTCAAAATAGTTGAAAGACAATATTGACCCATTTTTCCTTATGTAGGAGCAAATTATTGATAAAAAAATATTTTGAGCAATTAGTTGAGCATTTTCTTTTTAGCCAAAAACACAACGATGAGAACATTTTTGAGCAAAAAACATAACGAAGAATAACATTGACCTATTCAGGTAACAAACATTTATAGACAGGCTACGATTACGATTAATACCTGGGTAGCAGAAGGTCAGCAGCATTAATCTTCACCAGTAAATAATAGAACATACAGTAAAAACATTTTGAGTGGTAAGTATTACAAGGCTTACACATCCACCATAGTGTTCTTGTCCAGAAAATATACTGAGATTCATTTTGACTTCAAAAGAAACAAAATGGGCAGATAAAAGAGCTTAATGAGAGAAGACACAAGAGAAAAAAAAGTTGCAGCAAAGTAAGACTCAAGAAAAGGCGCCGTCTGCATTATGCTAACCTCATGCCATAGAACAAAAGGCTAAGTATTCTGGCATATGTCCAATGGACCAAAACATCATTATATACAACCAAAATGCAGCTAACCCAGCTCTGAGTCACATCCTTGAAACTTCTATACAAAAATTGCGCTTCGATAGTGTCATTTATACAACTATAAGCATGTTTAGCATTGCATATGCACATCGGCGCTAGAACCCTTCAGAGATACAAAAACATCATCTTAACTTAGTTCGAACACAACAGCTTCGTGAACTGCCCAAAATCAGGAACGTGGCAAAAAAATACTTGGAGAAGATCACCATCTCAGGGCTCTACCTTCTTGATCTAGATCCTACAAGGCATAATACAAAGTGACTTATGGTACCAAATCTTAGCACAACATTCATGACTTCTAAGTATGAGTCAAGGCACAAACTCATGAAAAGTGATTGAAGATTATCAACCAGACCTTCAGTCATTTTTTTTCCATTTTAACAATAAAGAAAATGAAACTTGGACCTAACTCAACCCCAAAACTAGCTCAAGAAGTGAGGATTGTCCAAGCCATATTAAAGATCCATCACATAAACAACCGATGTCCCCCCAATGCATGAACATATCCACCCATCCCGTAAACAAACTTGCACATTAACAAAATCGGGTAACTTTCTATTGCGGAAAGCTGTGTCAAAAAATCAAAGAAAATATTGCCTTGCTCATTTTTTACATTTCCACACATAACTATCCATAAAGGGAAAACCCTATTTTTAATTTTGGGGTGTATTTCTCTCTACATATTCACCAATTTTCTCTCTATAAAGAAATGAAAAGGTTTTATCTTTTGGTTTTGTGGGTAAAATCTCTCACTCAATAACTTCACCTAGAGCTTTTAACTTGGCTTTGGTGAATATACATCTCTCTCAACACTGAACACTGAACACTTTCACTTCCTTTCTCTCTGTAAGGAAAATAAATGTATTCATTGTTTGGTTTGATGGGTATATCTGTCTCTAGATTTCACCTGATTTTCTCATTTAAAGAAAAGAAAACAAAAGTTGGATATTTTTGGTTGTGGGATGTAATTCTCACTCTATACTTTCATACGCTTTCTCTTTTAGAAAAGGAAAATTATTTTTGGTGTACATAAAAATTTCACTCACTTTCCCTTATTTATTTTTATTTAATAAGAAAAACGAAAGTTCACTCATTTCTATCTATGGATGGAAAGGAAGATTTTATTTATATCTTTCTTTCTCAACCTTTCACCTGTAGAAAAGAACTTTTTATTGGTTTGTCATGTATTTTCCTCTCAATAAATTCACCTATGTTTTCACTACAAAGAACAAGAACCTTTTTAACTAAAAATATAATCAACTTTTTGAAAGAGATACTAAAACACAAACTCTCTATAAAGAAAAGATTTTTGGTTAATTTAGACGTTTAAAGAACTACAAAAAAAAAAAACAGGGAAATAATTTTGAATTGGCCGGGGCCAGGGAGGAGGGGGGGTTGGTTATGACCAGTCGGTTGTCCATTTTGACCCAAACCATATTATTTTACTCAAGCAGTGGTTGAGTTGAGTTCTGCACAGTTTCATTGACTCCATCTCATTTGACTCGCCGAAACTTGACTCAACCCATCAACCATTTGACGCACCAATGTTGCATTTGTTGGTCAAAAAGTTCTGGAATTTGCTTCAACCAAATGCTGTTAGAGAAAAGTCTTTCAGTTTCTGCAGTACCTCTAGTGTCAGGTTAAAAGCTACTCCGGTCCGGAAAATAGATGGATTTTTTTAGCAATTTTCAAGAGCAAACACAACCTCTATTTTCTCTCTAGGGATTAGACAGACTATTAACTTCAAAGTATCATTCCTTTGGTGGAGTTACAATTGCTAATGAAATAGCAAAGACCAACCATATACATTAGAACAAATAATTAGAAACTAAATCATCAATCAAGCAGTTTTTATTTGCCTTGGTGATGGATGTATTGACGAGACTCGTGACGGAGTTGACGCTAAGTTGGAGGTTGAAGACAAACCTTTGGAGTATAAAGGGTTCAAGTTGAGCTAGACCAAGACAAGTATTTGAAGTGCATGTTCAGTGATATGACGCACGAGGCTGACAAGGAAGCGAGGCTTGATACGCACGCCATCCAGAAAAGAGGTAGTCTCAAGTATCATGGATCTATTATCCAGGAAAACAGGGAGATTGATGAGGATGTCACTCACCATATTGGTGCAAGGTGGATGAACTAGAGGCTTGCATCTGGAGTCTTGTGTGATAAGAAGGTGCCACCAAAACTTAAAGACAAGTTCTACAAGTGGTGGTTAACCATTATGGTGTATCGGGTGGAGTGTTGGCCAGTCAAAAACTCTCACGTCCCGACAATGAAAGTGGTGGAGATGAAGATGCTTTGATGGATGTGTGGGTATACTAGGAGAGGTAGGATTAAAAATGAGGATATCCGAGATAAGGTGGGAGTAACTTTGGTGAAAGACAAGATGCGCGAAGCGAGGTTGAATTGGTTCGAGTATGTGATGAGGAGATGCACAGATTCTCCAATGCAAAGGTGTGAGAGGTTGGCTATGAATGGATTCAGAAGAGATGATTAGATAGGACATGGCACAATGACACTTACCGAGGACATGACCTTAGATAGGAAGGTGTGGAGGACACAATGTTATCAAAAGCGAAAAGCGCAAAAAGACTTTAAGGTCCATTGGAGCTTTAAGCGTGAAGCGCATATAAAGAGTGGACTTTAATGAAAAAAGACACAAATGGAGAAAAATACAAATATATATATTTAGTCCAAGGCTAGTAATTATAAAACATCATATCATATAATATTAAAAGTGGAAAGCTTCAAAGTGCAAAGTTGAAATGCTATTTTACCTCTAAAATAAATCAAAATAACCATCTCATTAATGATTAATTAAATAATAATTTTAAGTACCACTAGGCTGGATTACATATTCAAGTGAGGAAATAAGAAGTTGCATGTTAAAACTAATTAGTCGTAATTCCTTTTCATGCGTTTTAATTACTTGCTCCTTAATCCCTATCTTATATGGTAAATGCTAATAATACCTTTTGCAGGCTCTTCAAATTCCTAAAAAAAATCCACACATTCTTGCCTTATTTAAAGTTAAGCTAAATGTTAATAATTTCCTTTTATAGCCTCTTCAAAATTTGTAGAGACACTCACAATGTTTTTGGTTGCCTTAATTAATGTTATACCCAATGTTAATAATACCATTTACAACCTTTTAAAATTTGTACATGTACAAAAATTATGGCATTGTAGCCGTTTTTGGCCCAATGTTTTCCTTCATTAATCCAACACCATCAAGGATGATTTTATATTTCCTTTAGTCATTAAACATCTTATATGAATAGACATCAAGCATATGTCTGACCCTCACCATTGGATGAAACAAACTTAGCAGGTATGCTTCTTCCACTTACATTTAGTTTTGTTTACTTAAAAGCTTAAAATTCTCTCATATATCATACTCCCTCTATCCCATTTTATGTGACACCCTTTCCTTTTTAGCCTGTCCCAAAAAGAATGTCACCTTACTATAATTAGAAATAATCTAACTTTAAAATTCCCTTTTACCCTTAATGAAATGATTGTTAGCCACACAAATATCTAAGGATTGTTTTAGACCACAAATTCCAAAAGTATTCCTTATCTGATCCCTTTCATTATCATTATTTTTTGACAATTAAAATTATATTAAGAAAAAATTTGGACCATTTCTCGATTTGTGTGTCATCCTATCATTATTATGTAGCTATAATAGTTTCATTTTTCTATTTTATCTGTGTAGTTTCTCATATTAATTCAAATGAACATTACCGCCTAAGTTTATCTAATTCCAATAGTTTTCTTGCAGCATCAATCGGAAACTGCTTCATAATGTCCAAAGGTTTCAAAGGAAAAGTTCAGCTCATATTTGCTTACAAGGAATATTAAACTAAAGTATTAAGTGTATTAAGAATTTTTTATTTGAAAGTATATTTTTTTAATGGTTTGTTTTGGTAAGTGGTATATGTTTTGAATTGATTTTGAAACTTATTTATAAGCAAGGTTGGAGTTTTTCATGCATGTGCTTATGGTTGTAATTTGTAAATAGCAATTAGGGTGACATATGTTGGGTTGTAAATCTTCCTTTACGATTTAAAGCAAAGTTTAAATATTTATAGCATAATGGTACTCAAGTAACAAAAAAATAGTAATTGTAGTATGCAACAACTTATTCAAGGTATTTTCAGCTTGTACCTTTTTCATTTAATAATTTAATTACTCATTACACTACCGTTTTAATCTGATTCATATCGTTTGTACTACTTCCATGGGACACACATGCAACAGACGTGTCTAGATACTAGTGAATGACAAATTTATCAACAAAGAATTTGAAAATAATAATAATAATAATAATAAAGTGAAATATCAATTGTTTAGTGTTGCCTAAAGAGGTTTACTGGTAAGGAAAATATGTCTTAAAGCCTTGATGACGACACTAATAAGCACATTAAGTGTGGCAAAGCGCTCAACACGCCTTGAGCTTCGCTTCAAAGCTTAAGCATGCCTCTGACAACACTGGGAGGACACAGATTAGGGTAGAAGATTAGTTGGTAGGAGTACATCCATACTAGTAGGAAGGAAGTGCATTGCCTTGATGTGCTTATGAGTAGTCATAGTGTTATTCTTGTAGTTTCTTGTTCTTCGATTTCTATTACTATCTGTTGTTTCGTGTAGTTCAATTATAGTATTATTTTGTTGTAGTACTATTCTACTACTATATGTTGTTTTTGTTATTATTTGTTGTCTCTTATACTTCCATTACGTCTTTTTCTAGACTATTTTTGCCTTGAGCCGAGGGTCTATCGGAAACAGCCTCTCTACCTCTGAAGTAGAGGTAAGGTCTGTGTGCACTCTACCCTCAACTAACTCCACTTTGTGTGATTACACTGGGTATACTGTTGTTGTTTACTGGTGAACAGTAATGAAGTTACTGATTCTGCAATTCCTTCTAGGAATCTGCTGGAACTTAATGACCAAACAAAGTTACTGATCCTGCATTTTCTTTCAGGAATCTAGTGACAAGCCATAACACCAATTCCATTGGTAATATCTGTTCGGATGGCAGAATTACCAACTTACATTAAGAAATTGTAAACACACACTTAAAGAAAAATTGTTTTCTGCAATAGTTGCAGATAGACACAATTCATATTTTCTTTTTGAGAATTTGGGCAAGTTTACAACTTAACTACGACAATTTTCACAAATTCCAACCATAAAAACCAGGAGATGATTCCCAATATTACTTACGGCTTGGACGTTTCATATTTCGGCAGAACTTGCTACTGCAATGGCAGCTAAATGCTTTTACTGGATGTTCAAGATCATCAAAATCAATACCATAATCCTGCAAGAGCCAAATCTTATGTTCATCAAGCAGATACTAACCAAATAGCAAAGCATATATTCTGAAAGGTATGGAGGCATTAGGCAAGCATCTTTTTGTCTCTACCAGGCGAACACTCACGGCACAAAAAGACTACACATGTTGAAATGGTGAGCCACCATTACTTACTAATATTCGTGTCATAATGGAGTAGTTTGACATCCCCACTCCTTGGAGCAACAATTTCTGTATTGTTGACTTATTTCAATTGGTAAGTTTGAGCATTTTCAAATTACTGCTTATGTTTTCTCTCAATGATATCAACACAATTTTCATCTAATTATGCTGCTTCTTGGCATATTTAGGACATAGCTCAGTGTTGTTGACTATCGCAATATAGAACACAGAAAGTTGACATTTTGAATTAACTCTCAAAATCAGGGACCTAAATTTGGTTTCACTCCATTAACGATCAACATACGTAACCATAATTCCCAAGTAAAGAGGAGACTTTCATTGTGCTTAACTCTTTATGATTAGAGTAAACCTAAAACACAAACATCACTTTCACATTTTCAAGATATATCACATCATTACAAGCTCTAAAGTACTAAGAGAGGAAGAAATTAACAAAAATTGTGGCCATGAAAGAGTGATTAAGAGGAAGAGAATTGTCTGTGCAACATAGGCTCAATGTAAATAGAATTGTCAGCAAACTGATCAGAAAACACATAAAAGTTGGTCCGAAGCAAACCAAACCAGTGTACTTATAGTGGCAAATCAAAGAGCAACAAAACAAGTGCACATTGATACAATGAAATAAAGCCTACTCACCCAAGTGAGCTCCTCCATTGCCTTAATTTTTCTTGTAGTGAAAAAAGCAAGCTGCAAGAAGCAATCACATGATATTATCCAACAAAGCTATCAATGTGAAGGAATGGCTCTTGACGATGAAATGAAGTTTAAAGATTCAGGGAGCATACATGATAGTAGTGGTGATCAGGAGTCTCTATTTCAACTGGTATTTCAACCAAATTTGAATCGAAGCATCTGGACCAGAACAACAATTAAAGAAGTAAATGCATCAAAATATGTTCCCGACATCTATGTATGATTAAACATCAAACAGATACAAAATGCATGGTTCTCTTTGCCCTCTTTCTTTATTGTTTTTTTTTTATCCATTTTTGTTTTTGAATATTCTTACATGACAAGAAGATGCAAATTGCTAAACGCATAGTATCTCTGGTCTGCCAGAGGCGAAGTAGTTAAAGGAGCTAAACGTGGTAATGTAAGAAAAGAAGCATGACATGAGATGAATTTATTTATAAAACAGGATGTGGATGTTTAATGGGAAGGATATTGAACAGTTGACACTCAACAATGGGCTTTGCTTGACGAGCATTATGAATTATCAAATTTTTGTTTTTTGTTAATTGTGAAAAAGAAAAGTTGTGTGAATTTGAAAAGTAAAGGAAAAATACAGAAGTTCAAAGATGCACTGAAATCTAGTTCAAAGTCAAGTAGGAGACTTACCTGAGGACAAGGGAACACAAATTTAGACCTAAATTCAATCAGGTTGTTGTTTTTTGATTTTAATGATTAAGCCAGCCCAAGCTGGAGAGATACAGAAAAAGATAAAACTTGGGATCCATCTTTGCGAACTTACCTGTGATTGATGAACCTGGCAACATTCCCATAAAATGTAGCATCCAAACAAAGAGCCTCCTCATCCTTTAGGACACCCTCTGAACCCCAGTCAGCATCCAGCAGGGCTGGATAAGAATGTTCCTCCCCATTGGGGCTCCGTGCAACACGATCAAAGAGTTCTGTGTTGGTCAGAACTTCTCCAACATATTCACAGACAAAAGCACCTCGAGGAAGGTCTTCAAGGGTCCGCAAGCCCCATCCTTTCCCCTCCGGAGTCATAAAGACCTGAAAGAAGAGCAACAAGTATAGAGCAAGTTAATAGTGGGAACCCAACTATGGTTTTGGAAGGAGCTTGTGGAGCTCAAAGGACGAGCACAATAGCAGTTAAATTTAAGGCATTAGCTATTATGAACGTGATCAAAGAAATCAACATACACACATTCGTACCTGTAACTTATGGCTTATACCTCGCTGTACTACACGGTTGCCACATTGTTTACTACAGCCACATTTCCACCAACACTCTTTTATGAAGTTTCTCATCAGATGACCTTTACAAGCTTCTATAATGTCCTCATTTTTTGATCTTTCCAATGGGCACTCTTTGCAAAAGAACTGGCAGTGTTTCTTGGGGTCACGATTCATGGAAATACATTCTTTAAGAAACTCTTCTTTTATAAGGCCTTCCTTTGTGTAGGCAAAATCACCGTCGGTTATGTGTGCACAAGCACAAGGTGTGGACAATGATAAACAATCACCAGAGCAAGTTGAACAACTATTATCATCTCCAATACGAGCCAGAGAAAAGTTTACATATGCATTCTGGAAAACCACATTGGAAGCTATGTAGTGAAATGATGGTGGATGATTGCTATTAACTTCATTCACCAAAGAAATTATAACATTTTCTTGCCCCTTGGTTATATCAATGACTTCAACAGACCCTACATCACGTGGAGTCGCTTCACGCGAAACCACCTCCTCAAGACGACTCTGACTGGTCTCTGGAGCAATACCACAGTTGCCCATTGATGCTGTATGATCAGCTTGAGTGCTGTCTTCACCAAAATAAGAATTGAGATGGGGTATCTCTGGTTGAGCTTCCCCAGCACCAAGATCAGAGTTCAGCAACTCATTTAAGGAATCAAATGTACCTATTTCACCTAGAATTAATTCACATGGAGCCTCCATACTCCATGGATTAGTCTGCTCAATACCATTCTGGTCAGTTTCTGGAATACTACCACAGTTGCCCATTGATGCAATCTGACCAGCTTGAATGTAGTCTTCAACATTACGAGGAGGAGAGGGTCGGGGTATCTTTGGTTGAGCATCCCCAGCATCAATTTCAAAATTCATAAATCCATTTGAGGAATTAACAGTCATGCTTCTCGAGCCAAAATCATTTTCTGCAGCAACATCTGTGGTTGATTGCAATTCAGGACTATGTTGAGTTCCCAGTTCCAAAACACACTCACACATGTCTTTCATCAGCTTCATCAGAGAAAAGTTAGGGTCCAGGATTTTGTATGATTTAAGACATTTCAGCTCCACCATCTTCATAACTGATTCTACACTCGGCGTATGGAAATCTGATGATCTACAAAGAGCTGGGTCACAGTAAATAGAGATTTTTACCTCTCCAGATGGTGAGGAGGCAATATCTACATCAGTGTGACATCTATCCTGGACTTCTATCAGCTCACGACTGGTTGTCACTCCATTCAATGAAGTCGTAATTTCCTCAACTGAATCTCTTCCACCTCTTAGTTCTATCGCTAAAGGTTCAGGAGTTTCTGAATGTCTCCTTGAGGTGTTACCACTTGAAGTATCTCCCTTGTTTGACGGCTCTACGGAATCAAAACAAAGCCATTTAGAAGGGAAAACTTTGTAGATGTTCCCAGGGAACTTTCTGATGAGAATATCAAAGACCAAGGAAGGTACAATAATTTATGAACTGTAGCTTAATTTATGCACAATGATCAAGATTCCATACAGAGATCCACCAAGATGGCAAAGTTTTAAATTTGTAATCTCCATAGCTTCTATATGCCAAGAACTATCCAAATATATGGGTATACTTCCAGAATACGAAATGGGTAAACTATGTAAACCAATCTAGTTATGTCTTGTATTCATTTCTAACTCCAGTATAGAGAAAAAAAATTGTATATTGGCAAGGAAAATTTTGTAACCAAGTAAAATAATTTGTGACACAGTATATATCAACATTTGGCCATCCAAGATTAAATACCTGGGTGAATAACAGCAATAGGAACCTCAAACTGTGGCATATCATCAGTATATGGTTCATCCTTAGGCTTGATTAAAGAAAGGGATCCCGACATCTTCTGTTTAGAGGACAATTCTACACCTGGTTCTGTCTTTGGCTCTTTGAGTTTTAATGCATGGGAAGATTTAGCAGCAACCGAACTCTGACCCCTGGACGCGATTGGAGATGTTTCAGTTTCGTTCAACCTGAGATTTTTCCTAACAGAACTAGGATTTGCTTCCCCTTGTGACTGGTTCTGATAACGAGGTCCAGATAATTCACCTTCCTCCTCCCGCCTAGGCCTTTTAAGAGAAGTCCCGGCACTAGAATTGTTAGAGGAAGGTGAAGCTTGACCTTCTTGATATCTTAATCGCAATCTCTTTAGTGGTCTTTCAGGCTCCTCAGGCACTGCTTCTTCCTCTAAAACTTCCTCTCGCTGCACAAGCGGCTAAGGGACCAATAAAAGATACAACAGAAATGGGGAAGGAAAAAATATCAGATCCTATAGAAATTACAGGGAGACATAAATTGAACACATGAAAACATACCACATCATGTACTTCATTATTTTCAGGCTTCTTATGTTCTGCCACCTGCAATAGGATGTCAATCAAGAGAATTCAGACTCCATTGAGCACGTTTAATGATTTTCTAAGGAAAGAAGAAAAACGAAGCTCTGACTTGATCAGAAATATGAGAGAAAGAAAAGCAAAGAAAGAAAGATGGATTGGTTGAACCTCTGCATCCTCCTTTTCAAATATAGCATCTGCAAGTGCTCTATAATTTTCCTCTTCAATAAGCTCCCAATTTTTGTCATATAGTTTGAGAAGGCTCTTCAAGATTGGCTTCACCTTTTCCTCAGAGATGCCAATACTTTTCATAGCACGAAATGCCTTCTTTACTCTTGGATTGACCGGCATCTTTTAGTGGATTTAAATGCCAACCTCCAAATTACTCAGTGAGCCTACAAAAACCAGAGTGTATATGAGAAAGAATCAGAGACAGAACTCGAACAAGGCTTTCAGTCATATGTAGATGAGGATGTTGCATGATATGACAAATAACCAATACCTTCTGAAACTGCATTGCATGTCCTTTACTTTTCCTAATATATATCTCTTTTGGGGGTATATAGACTACTTTCTATAGACAAAAACCTCCTCCGCCCGCCCCCTGGGACCTTTTTTATCTTGGAGAAACAACAAGCAAAATGTAAGGGAGGTGCACATAAAGAAACAACTATGATCAAGGCATAATCAAAATGAAGGCACCAATTCTTTTTCTGATAACCGATAAATCCTGGGGGCCACCTGGGACCTGGTGCATGGTTTGAAACTCGGTGGATAATGGGTCTACCCTTCTACCTTTCTCCACGTAAATAACACCTGTTTTGGTCCGCAATAACTTGTGATGTGCACCAAAAATGGGTGTAGCAATTTTCAAACAAGAAGGTGCCAAAATATTGCATCATTTGATAAGAGAGTCAAGTCGCACATTATGTTATTGTTGACTAGAGCTGTCTTCTGGCCATGGTGACGAGCCTGCCTTTTGAGCCCCCTCCCAACAAAAAAAATCCACCCACCACTCTCCGCAAGGAACGCAACCCAGAAAGGAAGGGAAAAGGGGTTAAGGATACTGGGAAATATTATCTCAAGTGTGAGCATAAAACATGGAGATTTATTGCTTTACCACCCACACAAGAGCATCTCTCTATTGTGAGCATATTCTAAAGCTTTACCATAAATGAGTATAGTGTGCATCTAAGACTACCCAAAACAAATTGTTTATTTAACCTAAGGAAATCTCATCTATCCGAGCCTTGGTAGACAAAGCTACCTAGTACCTATTGTTGGTGGGAGGTACCACATATCCCGTGGTTTCACATTCAAATCCTAGTGGAGACAAAAACACTAGTTGATTCTTACTATCTATCCTAACCTTGATGGTCAGAGTTATCTGATACATGTTGCTATGGGAGGTAGCAGGTGGAATTAGTCGAGGTGCACAAAAGCAACCCACACACATCGAAAAATCACCTTGTTTTGTTGGCGATGATTCAATTCCCCATCTTGTAATTCCCTTTCCCATCTCCCCTTCCCCGACCCCCAATTTTTTTTTTACAAAAAAGGAAGGAACACCCAAAATGGACACATAATCATAAGCATTCCCAATTTAAACTAGAAAATTCAGTCAGTTCAAGGCAAACCAGTATTCGAAACATTGAAAGCATCCTTTTCTACTATCACAAGTTAAAAAAAAAAAAAAAAAATCACCAACAAACGAATGTCTCCGCAGATGAACCCTAACTCAGACAAACCACAAATGCAACTCTCTAACTTCTAGCCATAAAAATTGAACAATTCAATAAATACTTGATTTCAGCTTGATGAAGAAAAAAACATCAAATGTAGGGCAGAGAAAGAGAACTTACGAGCATGAAACTGAGGGAGTCGGAGAGTCCGAAGAATGAGATTGAGACAGTCGATATGCCTGAGACAGAGACTGAAAAATATAGAGAAGAAATAGGGCAGATGGGGGAGAGCGTGTAACCACGTGGCTGAATATTAGCGCGTATATAGGGAAACTCAAAGACGCATATAGATACTCAATTGCTATGTACTAGTAGCACCGCTATGCTGAGGAAATTACACTAGGCCCAGACACTCAAGTGGCGCGTGGTGCCACGTTTGACATAGATGTCATGATGTTGATTATGATGATTGGTGGAAAGAAATTATTTGAGTGCCTAAGTACACATTTAAATTCGTCCTTGCTCATGAATTTGTTGTTCTAGCTCAAAGTAGACTATTTTCGAGAAATTATAGGTCCCAAATAGGAGAAGAATAATGTAGTTTGTTCTTGTATAAAGTTGAACAAGTACACGTATGATGATATGACATTATATATATATAGGATATCACGTAAAATGTCGTGTATGATGTGAATTGTCACATAAAATGTCAAGTAGGACTTATATATCCATTTGTTCAACTTTTTACAAGTTTAAGTGTCTATTTGTGTTGTCACGACTCAAATTCATCAGGTCGTATGAACACCTATTCTAACACCTAGATAGAAAGACCTTTATCACCCAATTTTGAACTAAAGGACCGCGGAAGTGGATAAAAATTCAACAAATCACTTATTTAATTCAGAAAACAACTTCTAGCCTTAACATAATACAACTTGTCTTTGAAAATACTCGTAAATCATCTGTAAGAACTAGTCTAAACAGGTACAAGAGCTTCTAAGAGAATACAGATTATGAAAGGAAATAAAACACAACTCTCACCAGGAAAGATGAGTAGAAGTTGTTTGATATCATCATCGTCTTCACCTAAGAAACATCACACGTGACCTTATTGGGTTCGAAAGTGATTAGGGCATCATGCGGAAGCTTACAATTGCATATCATATGGTTGATAAATCAGATAACAAAAACTTATACTAAAACTCAAAATATTATTATATGATTTAGCCAACGGCCTACATATGAAAAACTAATAAAAAAAATATTAAAACTATTGAGGAAAAATCTCCTCATAAACAAAATTCTTTATTGACTACATTGTGGATGCTATTGTTGTGTTTGATATGAGAAGAGGGGTCTTCAATTTATAGATCTTCTAACTTTTCATCCAAGTAAAGAATCAACCAAATATGGAAGAAAAATATATTTTCATTTCATGAAAAGTAAAAATATTTATGGTAATATTTTGTCTTTTCTTTTAGGAAAAAATAAACTTCAAATAAGGTAAGAAAATTAAGACAAAACCCTAACACATCATGCAACCAAACTATGTCAAGTGGCACAACAAGAATAGTATCAGTAAATAATATATACTGATAGACATTGTCAGTCGATTTGAATCCACCATATAATAACATGTAAATAATCAAAAGAAAACATAAAACTTGAGCTATCCCCATCGGTCTTTTAGCCACTGATTATCATCACCTTGAATTCATACACTATATTCCCAAGTCACCCAACTTATTCCACTGCTAACTCCCTCATTAAGAGCAATTTCACCTTTCCAATTGATCGTTGCCTAACCCTTATATCATATAATGACTTATCGAAACCACCTACTCTGCCAATCCTAGAGTCTTTTCTATTATATCCTCTCAAGTCCATTAACTAATTTTATTAATTGATAAATCCCTTTTTATTTCTCTTGACTTAGACCACACATGATTCAACACCATCACAAGTAATTTGAACTATCCAAGGATCCCTGAAACATTGTTTACATTATTTAAGAGAAAATAGTCAAATGCACCCCAACCTATTACCGAATTTTCAACTACACACTTATACTTCACGGGAGTCTTATTACCCCTATACATTTTTAAAACGGAATATATAGCCCCCTAAAAGGTCACACCTAGATTTGTGTTAGAAAGTGAATACACTGCCCTTGCCACGTAATATATATTATTTTTTAATTAAAAAATATCATATTTTCTTTATTCTATTTTTCTTTTATATTTTTTTCTTCTCTTTCCAGCCCCTTTCTTCTTTTCTTTTTCTTTTTCTTGACAATTGTTTGATGAAACTTTTTTTGCCATTGAAGATAAAATTTCAAGTTTTATTTGTGACGGCGTTAAGCTTACAATAATGAAATGTGCAGTTATGAAATTTCAACTTTTATTATTGAAAGGTGAAATTACAAATCTATAATATTATTTCTTTTATTCCATTGATCAATTTTTTTCCACCATTTTCATCTACCTTGCAAACATCAATCAACCCAACTCACTCCTTCCTTCCTACCATTAATATTATCAAGTCTTAAACCTTTGATATATAAAAAAAACTCAAGTTAAAGAGGAGGTGACGACACATTTCATGTTTTCATTATCGATGACCGCAACGACAATTTTGAAGAGTAAAAATCTGTCAAGAATTTTGATTCTTAATCGTTTCATCCATCATTTGATTGATACTCAAGTTAGTTGCATGGTTGCATTTGTCGAATTCTTCAAATTGGGGTAATGGATACATAACAATGGATCTTTCCATTTATATTTTCAAAATCATATATGGATTTCATTGACAACTTAAAATTCTTTCAGAACTTGAATTTAAATTATTAAATTAGTGCAAATCAAGATAGGAATCTTCCAACCCATTTGGCCATGTGGTTTAAAATGTAAAATGATGATTAACAATTTTAATAATATTAATAAAGAGGTGATTTTCAAAATTTCCTAATTTCATGCGCAAATTGAAAAATCAAAATTCTAGAATCAAGAGAAATAATGAAATTCCATGGTGAATTCAATGAATGTGACGGTTGCGGCGGCTTAGAGAAGGTGAGTGGTGAAGAGATTTGGTTTATGTTGTTGTGAAGAAGAAAGGAAGTGAATAAGAAAAAAGAATAACTAAAAACACACATATTTATGAAAATTTCAAAAACAAAGTTTTATTACCTGTGTTGGTCCTCACTCTCTCTAAAAGAGTGAAATACACTCACTGTGCCACGTAAGCGTCTAAGGAGTAAATTATTTTAGTTTTAAACGGTTCAGGGGGTGATAGGACATCCATTGTCACGACCCGATTCCTCAAGTCATGATGGCACCTACTATAACCCACCAGCAGGTAAGCCAACTCGTAACCCGGAACAACAAATAATGGGTCTGAGGGTAGAAACTAAACAAGAGTAGACAAATAACAATATACACAGGCGGAAGCAAACCAAAACATAAATACAAATAAAGATCCCTCCCAGAACCTGGAAGTTACTAGTACAGAGCTACTAACAAAATGAGTACAAGTCCCAAAAGTGGACAACATAGATTGGACTGTCTCGAAAGGTAAAAGACAAGTCTATATATACAGATGGAGACCGAAAAGTACAAAACGTCGTGTGCTCACTCCCGTCTCCGGATCAGTCTGCTCCAAGCTCGATCAACGCTGGCTACTAGTGCCCGGACCTGCATCACAAAATAGATGCAGAGCGTAGCATGAGTACCAAAACAACAGGTACCCAGTAGGCATCATAGGCCGACTGAACTTGAAAAGTAAAGGCAATATGAAAAGAAGGAATAATACAAACCGATGGTCAAGAGCGGAAATCTAAGTAACAATGGAATGCACACGAGTGTAGAAAGAACTAACTAAAGTAATCTATAAGCTAACTACACCTAACTGGACCCCCATAAGCCCAGAAGGTACACTCGTGCGCAAGTTAAATAAAAACGCGAACGGACCCCCTTAAGCCCGACGAGTACACAGAATAACTATAACTAAAGAGAATTGCATAAAAGAACCCAAGAACGAAGAACATCGAACCAGAACCTTAACCCTAATTAGTAGAATCTGACAGTACGGAGGCCGGACCTCGAACCGGATGCTCACCAGAAGTACCCAATTAACCAATCACAAGTATCAAGTATATGAGGCCGGAACTCTAACCGGATGCTCTATATAAGTATCTGGGCAATAGAGGCCGAAACTCTAACCGGATGCTCTATATAAGTATCTGGGCAATAGAGACCGGAACTTAAATCGGATGCTCTATAAAGGTGCCAATGTAGCTGCTGAAAGAGTCCTAATCGATCCACACTCATAAATGTCCGTGGAACGCCGTCCATACTTAGTCAATCAATGTAAGTCCTTGGAACCAAATCGAAAATCAAATTCAAACCGCGAAGTAGAACTAGTGTCGCCGATGTAATTCGTGAAGCCGTAACATCGGGGGAAATAAGGATAACTATAGTCGGAGAAAGAGTATCGCCTAACTAAGGCCCAAACTATCAAACTCAAGTTTGCTACACCAGTCTACATGGATCTAAGCCGGCCGAGCGACGTCAGGGCAAAACTAAGGCCTATTGGATCCGAATAATGTATTTCTAAGGCAAGCCCTAGTCAAACCTAAACTAAGGCCCAACATGCTTCAAATAGACAAGAATTAAGCATGAAAGCACTCCGAGGGTCCATTAATAACACAAAGCATGCTCATAGTTACCCGATAATTCCCGAAATAGGCCGAAAATATGATTTCTTAACACCTATGCAAGATTCAATAACTACCCAACTCAAATCCCAAATAATCAACATGCATTCACATTCTCGAGCTCAATCTAAGAGAGGAAAATTGTAGCCTACCTGTAGGCCAATCACACGCGCTCCAAAATCACTTCTCCGAAGCTTTCCCTTTCCGAACGTCCTTGAAACGCTGCCCCCGCTATCAAAAATAGAATCACAACATTATTACAGTCGTTTAGACACCAAAATCACAACAAACGGAGATGGGTCAATTTTGGAGTCAAAACAGGAATCGTGGGACCCGCGCTAAAAGTTCGAAATTACCCCAAAAGTAGGTTCTTAACAGTCCCCGAACTTGTATTCCATGATGGGACACAATTCGGGGCTCAGAAACAACACAGTACCAACATACAACCAAAATTCAAATTTTCCTCAAGAACTAAAGGAATAGGACAGCAGTTAATTCAACATATTTACCAAAAACGGGCGGTCTACAGTAAACTCTGACAACACCAAAATGTTCTCCTCGAAAAACCACTCAAGATAGCCTAAAAAATCAAAAATCGGACCTAAAATGGCTGAGAAAACAAGTCTCAAAAATTTCCAAAATAAGCTTACAAAAAGGTCTGGCAGCAGGTATTTTTCGAAAATTACCTCAAACGGGGACTCCAAATCACTATCCGAGCTCACCAACACGTTGTCCTCGAAAAATCTCACAACTTGCCTTTTGAATCGCTCAAATCGGTTGAGAGATGAGAGAGTTATGAGGTTTGAAGTTTGGGAACTGGTTTTTCTGCAATAATAGCAGATTTTCTGCAATTTTCAAAAATTAAAACTCCGACGGGGTGCTCCGATCTCGTTCGGAACCCCGTGCACGCAAACGAGATATGCAACCATACCAAATTCGATATTCCAGACTCAACGGCGCGGTCGAAATTTCCATCAGAGGTCATTTCGATAAAAAGTGGGTCCCACTTCCAAAAGTCATTTTAAGTCAAAACCCACAAAAGGGCTCGGATAGATATCGAAAACCTCCAGACACAAAAGAAGGGTCAATCTAGACCAAACTCGACATTCCGGAGCTAACCACGCTGACGGAATTCTCATCTGAGCGCGTTTACTCAAAATGTTGACCAAGGTCAAACTTAGCTAAACTTAAAGCTAAAACGCCTAATCGCACCGACTCACACTGAAAACCTCGGGAGTCATGTCGACCATGCTACTAGCCTAAAATGACCCTTCCGGAGCTGATGGAATCGTCAGAATTGGATTCCGATGTCATCTTCTTGAACTTTTGATCGAAAATGATCGTTCAAGGTTCATAAGCTCCAAAACACAAAAACTCGCACCAAGACCAAACGAACGACCAGGTGACCGAACTGTCAGTCCCAGCAAGTCATAAATGACTTGGGGTCGCTATAGGAACGCCTAAAGACACACAAAGGCAAGACACAGAAATGACCATGAGGGTCATTACAATATCCACTACTAAAAAGGACTTTCGTCCGCGAAAGAAAGGATCAAGAAGTACCTGAAGGCTCAAACAAGCCGGGAAACTGCTCTCGCATCTCCTGCTCGGTCTCCCAGGTAGCCTCCTCGACTGGACGATGCCTCCAACGGACCTTAACAACAGGAATGGCTCTCGAGCGCAATCTCCTCACATCTCTGGCTAGAATGGCAACTGGCTCCTCTACAATGTCAAACGATCATCCAACTCGACTGCATCATACTGGAGCACATGGACTCATCAGAACATACCGCCGCAGCATCGAAACATGAAACACTGGGTGGATGGCTGAAAATACTGGAGGTAGGGCCAACTCATAAGCAACCTCCCAACTGTCCGAGTATCTCAAAAGGCCCAATGTACCTGGGGCTAAGCTTGCCCCGCCTCCCAAACCTCATCACGCCCTTCATGGGCGACACACGGAGGAATACCCGGTCACCAACAGAGAATATCAAAGGTCGACGCCTCTGATCCGCATAACTCTGTGCCTACTCTGAGCCGTCTGAGCCTATCCTGGATCACCCTCACCTGATCCAGGGCCTCCTGAAGCAAATCTGTACACGCGGCCTAGGCTCTGTAGACTCAAACCAACCAACTGGAGAGCGACAACGCCTACCATATAAGGCCTCAACGGGGCCATCTGAATACTAGAGTGGTAGCTATTGTTGTACGCAAACTCCGCCAAAGGCAAGAATTGGTCCCACTGACCTCCAAAATCCATAACACAGGCCCGCAACATATCCTCAAGGACCTGAATAGTACGCTCGACTGACCATCCGTCTGTGGGTGAAAGCTGTGCTAAGGTGGACACGGGTTCCCAACTCCTCCTGAAAAGCCCTCCAAAAGCTGGAAGTGAACTGTGAACCCCGGTCTGAAATGATAGAAACAGCACGCCATGAAGACGGACTACCTCCCGAATGTAGATACGAGCCAACCTCTCGGCACTGAAAGTAGTATGAACAGGAAGGAAGTGTGCTGACTTGGTCAATCGATCCACGATGACCCAAATGCTGTCAACACCTCTAGAAGTCCGAGGCAACCCCAAAACGAAGTCCATAGTGATACGCTCCCACTTCCACTCCGGAATGGGTAATCTCTGGAACTGCCACCAGCCTCAAATGCTCGGCCTTTACCTGCTGGCAGCACAAGCAACGGGAAACAAAGTCAGCAATATCTCTTCTCATGCCACTCCACCAGTAATGCTGCCTCAAATCACGATACACTTCGTTGTGCCCGGATGGATAGAGTATCTAGACTCATGGGCCTAAAAATGTATCAACTGTATCAAATCTCCAACTCTCGAACACAGATGCGGCCGGCAAATTTCAACACTCCATCAGGATCTAAGGTAGCCTGACCACCATCACCCGCTAACACTCGATCTCTAAGGGCCACCAAGGTATCATCCTAAACTGGCAACCACGGATCCTATCAAGCAAAGAAGACTGAACTCCCATAAAGGCCAAGACTCGTCTAGAATCTGAGATATCCAACCGAACCATGTATTAGCTAAGGACTGAATGTCCAAAGCTAAGGTCGCTTCTCAAAGATAAGAAGGCTAGACTACCCATACTCATTGCCTTCGGCTCAAGCGTCCGCTACCACATTCGCTTGCCCGGATGATAGAAATAGAGAGGTCGTAGTCCTTCAGAGCTCAATCCAATGACGCTGCCTCGAATTAAGGTCCCTCTGCTCATGATGTACTGAAGACTTCTATGATCGGTATAGATCTCACATCGAACTCCATACAAGTAGTACCTCCAAATCTTAAGCGCGAAAACTACCGCCGCCAACTCTAAGTCATGAGTGGGGTAGTTGCGCTCATGGATCTTAAGCTGCCTCGATGCATAAGCAATAACCCGGCCCTGCTGCATCAATACACAACCCAAACCAATGCCGGATGCGTCACAATAAACTGTGAAGCCCTCCCCTCAACTGGAATAGTCAATATAAAAGTGGTGGTCAATAACTCCTTGAGCCTCAAAAAGCTCGCCTCACACTCCTCTGACCAAACAAAGGGAACATCAACACGAGTCAATCGAGTCAACGGGGCTGCAATAGTAGAAAACCCTCAACAAAGCGTCTGTAGTAACTCGCTAACCCGACGAAGCTACGAACCTCAGTAACAAAAGTGGGCCTGTGCCAATCACGAATAGCCTCAATCTTCGCCGGATCAACCCTAATGCCCTTCTTGGATACAACATGCCCTAAGAACGCTACAGAGTCTGACCAAAACTGGCACTTTGAGAACTTGGCATAAAGCCGCTGATCTCTCAATGTCTGGAGCACAATCCTCAAATGCTGCTCATGTTCCCTCCGGCTCCGCAGATATACCAGTATGTCATCAATGAAGACAATAACAAATAAATCAAGGTATGGCCTGAACACACGGGTCATCAAGTCCATGAAGGCAGCAGGGGCATTAGTCAACCCAAACAACATCACCAAGAACTCATAGTGGCCATAATGGGTCCTAAATCCTCAGCTGATGGTACCCAGACCTCAAATCAATCTTAGAAAACACGGCGGCACCCTGAAGCTGGTCAAACAAATCATCAATACGAGGCATGGGGTAACGGTTCTTCACCGTCACCTTGTTCAGCTGCCTGTAATCAATACACATCCTCATAGTCCCGTCCTTCTTCTTCACAAACAGAACAGGAGCACCCCAAGGCGACACACTCGGACGGATAAACCCCTTACCTAAGAGATCCTCTAACTGAACACTGATCTCCCTGAGCTCTGCAGGAGCCATTTGGTAAGGCGGAATAGAAATAGGACGGGTGTCGGGCTCCAAATCTATGGCAAAATCAATGTCACGATCTGGAGGTAGGCCAGGTAGGTCTGTAAGGAACACATCTGCAAACTCTCTAACCACAGGAACTGAGTCAACTGAAGAGCCCTCCCTACTCACATCTCTCACATAAGCCAAATAAGCTAAACACCCAGAAGCAACCAACCGTCTAGCCCGCATAAAAGAGATGATCCCTGTCGGTGTGTGACTATAAGCACCCTGCCACAACACTAGGGAAATGCCAGGCATGGTTAAAGTAACGGTCTTGGCATAGCAATCCAAGACCGCATGGTAGGGGGATAACCAGTCCATGCCCAAAATCACATCAAAATCAACCATATCTAGCAAAATAAGATCAATTATAGTATCACAACCCTGGATAGTCACTAAGCAAGATCGTAATATATGATCCACTACTAAGGACTCACCTACCGGGTCGAAACATGAACTGGATCTGCCAAAGACTCAGACCTCATACCCAATCGGGGAGCAAAATAAATAGATACATACGAGAATGTGGACCCGGGATCAAATAATACTGTAGCAGGCTGATGGCATAATAATAGCGTACATGTGATAACATCGTTAGATGCCTCAGTCGTCACCCTCGCCGGGGCTGCGTAGAAATGACCCTGAGCACCTCTGCCCGATGCATCTGATCTACCACCTAACCTGCCTCCCCGAGCTCCGCCTCTGGTGACCAAACGAACGACCAGGTGACCGAATTGTCAGTCTCAGCAAGTCATAAATGACTTGGGGTCGCTATAAGAACGCTCTAAACGACACACAGAAGGCAAGACACAGAAATGACCATGAGGGTCATTACACCCGTGAAGTTGGAGTGTGTAGTTGGGATTTCGGGTATAGATGGAAGGGGCTTTAGACCATTTTCTCCATTATTTAACATGCAATTTCGGTCTACACAAAAACCACTCTAGTATATCAATTCGTCCACTCAAGGATTAATTTGTGATAAATACAACACAATATATAAACTCGATCTACTCACAAAACCAACACATAGAGAAACACATGTACCAGGGGTGGTACCCGATCTAACCGTACGTCAATTAGAGGTGCGTGTTCGGCTCTTCGATTTAGTTTTATTAAACTTTGATGTGTTTCTTTGATATTTGGTTTTAGAAAAATGTGCACCATATATCAAACAAAACAAATTCGGTTCGATTCAATTTAGTTCGGTGTCTTTAAATCGATTTTCGGTGCGAATAAAAAATAAAATGAGGACAAAATCAAAGTATAAGATACCTAAATTTAAACGCCATGGAACACTTATTGTTCTACTAAAAGACTATATTTATCTTTGTCAGAAATATTGTGCCTCAAGCTACTTCTCAAGAAAAACAAGGACGAAGACAAGTTCCTTTACATAATGTATATTGATAAAAAATATGTTTTGGTTCCTCTTGGAAATTAATATTTGAAGTTAACTATTGAACTATACATTTGTTACTACTTTGATTTGTTTATGAATGATTTAATTGTTAATTGACTTTTTATTTTTAGTTAAGAGAATGCATATATATATAAGTTCAGTTCTTCGGTGCACTGAAGTTCTGAGACTCTTACATTAGAGAAACGAACTTTTGAAAAAATAACACCGACACCGAATCGAAAAACTGAAATTGAAGAACCGAATTAGTTCAGTTTGATTTGATTTTTTGATTTTTCGATTTTTCGATATTTATGTCCACCCCCACCGTTAATGAACTTGTACCGGCATGGTGCCCGAGCTAACTAATAAGATATTCCCTATCAGGAATAGTAGTTGAGCTAAGTGAATATATGCCAAACATGGTATCCAAGCCAACTAATTAGAGATATCATGTATAGTACATGTGCCAACCATTAGTCTGTACCAGACATGGTACTCGAGCTAACCAACAATCTCATATCGCAATCACCACTGAGCTAAGTGAATATATGCAATTGCATGATATTGACACAAGCTAACATTTCAGTTTATACTCCTTTTACCTTCCTAACAATTAGCTATTACAGTAATACCAACGAAGCAGTCAGCGAACACATATAACATCAATGGAAATCAAACAACCATCACCTACTCTAAAAGACTCGTTCTAGACCATTTTTCCTCATAATCTGATTACCCACGATCAAAAGGTAACACCCGTTGACACCCAATTTTGACCTAACATTTTCAAAATTCAAAATTCAAAATTCAAAATTCATAATTTTTAAGTTTTATTTATTCAATAGTTCAAAATACAATTTTTTTTTATAATTTTAAATAAGTTTATCAATATTTATCCTTATTTGTCAAAATTTCAGGATTTTTTATTAGTTAATTTTAATTACATTATTTTTGTTACAGTCGGTTAAATACGTTCAAATATTTGTTCATTTTAATTAAATCGTTATTTTTGTTAAATTGCATTTTTTACATGTCATTAGTTACGTTGAACACATATTTTAATATTCATTTTAATTGTTACATTTGTTAATATATTAATCTTGATATTTTGCACAGTCTAGAAATTCATTCAAATATGAATAAAATTTCATACACATATATTTTATTAACTAGTGGTTTTAGCTCATAATTTTAAGATAGTGGTATTGTAATATATGTGGTTTTCGATTTTCTATATAAGGAATAGCTTGGTCATTAAATTAGAGAGGTGGTGACTAAATTTTAGAATTAGGGTTAAATTTTCAGAAATTTTACTTTATTATTCTATAGTTCATTATCTTTCTCTGGCGAACTTTCCGACCAGTTACCACCCAACCCCATTGGTCAATTTTGCCTCTTTGTTCAACCACCACAGCTTTGTGAGCTCACCTGAAACAACCTCTATTCCTCACTTTTCTAGCTTACCAGACCCTTCACTCATTTTTTCCGGCGAATTCAGCTCTAACAACAACTAGAGAACTCCATATACCAAACCAGAAACGAATCAAATCCCACTGCCAGCTCCAAAATCAGAGCAACCATGGCGAAACCCTATTGAGAGAACCAAATGACCACCCAAAAACCCTATTCATTTTCCTCTTTTTCCAGTGAGAATCATACCAACCAGAGAACCACCAAGCAACCCTTCTCGCTGTCATCTCCCTCGCAAGAAACAAACCCAAAATCGATCCAAAAACACCACTTGTTTCTCTTCTTCCAGCGAACAACCACCGAGCTCTGAGTTCCAAACCACCGGAAAACACCTGAAACAGTAGCCAAAAAACCAACCAAATCTCCATTTTTTCCGACAAACGAAACCTTACTAGACCCCAACTCGAAACAACCACCAAAACCCCTTCGTTTTTCTCCTTTTTTCCTGTGAAAGAGTCACCGGAAACGACCCCAAAATAGCAACTCCAAATGGCCAGTCCCTTTCCTTCTTCCCCCTTTACGATTTTTATTTATTTTACAGGTATTCCGGCAAGCACCAACGACCAGCGAGTTCGAATCTATCCACCTCTATTTTACTCTCCATTCTCTATAATTGGAGAGTAAAATAGAGAATGGGCACTCCAACCCATTTCCAAATCACCCTCTATTCTTCAAATTTAGAGAGTTGAATAGTTGTTTTTCAAATTTGGAGAATTACTATTCACACTCTATTTCACCTTTTCATTATTTTATTATTATTTCTATTAGTTTCTAATTAACATATTATTTTACATATAATTCCATTAATTAAATATCTAATATTCATAATTCCTTTTTAAATGTAATATAATATTTTAAAAAAATATTATTAAATATATACTATTTTAATTTCAAATTAATAGTATTTTATTTTTTTTTCTAATTTTCGTGAATAATAAAATTTTATTTTATTATTATTTTTCATTATAAAGAATACGCAAAATTAAAATGGCAAGATGAAAAAATTTAATTTAAAAATACAATACATGATATGATAATTTAAATACAAGATAACAATACAATACATAACATAATAATTTAAATACAAGATAACAATACAATACATAACATAATATTATATATATAGAATGTAAGTTTTGCTTTTTACCATGGGATGGATTTCATTATATTTTTAACCATTGGATGAGATTTTCATCCTTATCTCATTTTTTTTTTTAGATAAGTAAAATTTATCTATAAATATTAATAGGACAGTGTAATCTTCATTTTCACCATGGGATGGATTTCACTATATTTTTAACCATAGGATGAGATTTTCATCCTTATCTCAAAAAATTACTTCTAGATAAAATAAAATTACATGTAGATAAATAGGATAGAATGTAATTTTGATTTTTACTATGGATGAATTTCACCATATTTTTAACCGTAGGATGAGATTCTCATAGTTATCTCAAAGTTATTTTAGATAAATAAAATTATATGTAGATATTAATCAAGTAAAACTTATCCGCACATAATGTATACAACAATCTAATACATGCATCTCATGTGTTTGAATTAATAATTCATTTTACACAATTTTAATTAATTAACACGTGTTTTACTTTATTACGTAACAATAAAAATTGTATTCGTTTAATGTATACACCGTGTGGATAAGATTTTACCATATTAAGATAGAATGTAATCTTCATATTCACCATTAGATGGATTTCATCTTATTATAAACGGTTGGATGAGATTCTCATAAGTACATTTAATATTTTTTAGATAAAACATTACATGTTATATAATGAACACCATTTACCACTTGAAGTCTGCACATTCATTTCATTTCAAAACATATTAAAGTAATTTGGTTTGTCCTTTGAAAATGAATTTCAATCTTGGAGATTGTTCTAATAATAATGATGAAGATTTTTCTTCTTCGTCATCATCTTCGTTAGATTTGGATTTTTTTCCTAGTACAGAACACCATGATAATTTAATAAATCAGCTACGTATGAACAACTACATGTTCCAACAAGTTCTACAATACCATACTAATGAAGTTTTCATAGGTGTCTCCATTCCAGGTCATGTGGTAATCAATCGTGATCGTGAGACGGTTGATGATAATTTATTTCGTGATTATTTTTCAGCCACACCACACTTTAATGATGCAATATTTCGCCGTCGTTATCGAATGTCCCGCAATTTGTTTCTTCGTATCGTTGATGCAATTAAAGATCACGACACGTACTTCGAACAACGCATTGATGCACTAGGTAGATTTGGATTATCTACTTTGCAAAAAATTACCGCTGTGTTTAGAATGTTGGCATACGGTTTGCCAGCGGATTCCACTGACGAATACGTGAAAATTGGAGAGTCAACTACGATTGAAAGTATGAAGAGATTTTGTTGAGCTATTGTAGAGGTTTTTGGTGAGCAATATTTGAGATCACCAACACCTAACGATGTTGGGAGGCTTCTACACATTGGTGAGCAACGTGGTTTTCCAGGAATGTTAGGTAGTCTAGATTCCATGCACTGGAAATGGAAAAATTGTCCAACGGCATGGGCTGGGCAATACGCAGGTCGTAGTGGATCACCAACAATTATTCTTGAAGTTGTTGCTGATTATGACCTTTGGATATGGCATGCTTATTTTGGTTTGCCTAGCACCAATAACAATATTAATGTTTTAGAGTCATCACATTTATTTTTCAATCTTGCTAGCGGTATTGCGCCTCCCGCCCATTATGTTATTCAAGGAAAAGAATACAATATGGGTTATTAGTTAGCTGATGATATATATCCTAAATGGTCTACAATTGTTCAAACTATTCGTGATCCTCATTCCCAACAAAAGAAATATTTCACGATGAAACAAGAATCATGCCAAAAAGATGTTGAACGTGCATTCGGAGTTTTGCAATCACGTTTTGCAATTATTGCAGGACCGTCACGTTTTTGAAGAAATGAAGTGCTACATGATATAATGACTATATGAATTATACTGCACAACATGATAATTGAGGATGAACGTGATCTCAATGCACCAATTCAAGATGTCGTAGAGGTTCCAACTCCAACTATAGAAATGGTGGTAGATGAAAATCTCCGGTTTGAACAATTTTTAGCTAAACATAAAAAAATTAAGGACAAAAATGCTCATTTTGAACTCCGTAATGCATTAATAGAGCATTTATGGGAGCAACGTAATAATTTTGAAAATTAAGTGTTTATGTAATTGTATGTCACTTTTATTTGAATTTGTCCCCTAATTTATGTATTATATTATATTTTCTTGCAATTTATGTTATTTAAAAATTTAGAATAAAAAATAATTTTATATCACGTTAAAAATTATATAAAGTAATTATTTGGGAAAACGAAATAAAGGATTTATATTATGAAATAAGAAAATAAGAATGAAATTGAAATAAGAAAATAAGAAAATAAGAATGAAATTGAAATAATAATATAATACTGAGGAGGAGAGAGAAAAAAATTCCTTTTTAGAAAGTAAAATAGAGAATTGGGTTGAAGTTGGTTATCTGAAAAAATAGAGAACTCTATATTTGGAGAGTAAAATAGAGGATTGGGTTGGAGATGCCCTAATATTAATATGTTAAAGTTGTCCCGTGAGCCATTTTGTTTATTTTACTTTAGTTATTTACTAATATTTTAATAATCTGTTTATTTGCTATTATTATTATATTATGGTTGTGTGAATCGTATATATATTAATTATTATATTTTTTGGAGTATTTCTTATCACTAATTTGAAAGATTGGTCAAACATTGATCCTGATATTATTTTGTTGGCACTGTTAGAGTAACTTAAGGAGTATTTTGATTTATCTTTTCCTTCATAATATAATTTTGAATTGATTTGCATTTTTCTTATGAGTGTTTATGTTCTACAATACCCTCATTGCAATGTTAGATTCATTTATTAGTTCTAAGTTTATTCTGAATTGTTTTTTTTTTTTTTTTTTTTTTTTTTTTATTATTATTATTATTATTATTATTATTATTATTATTATTATTATTATTATTATTATTTTGAGATAAGTAATTTGTTTGATTAGGTGTTTCTTATATGTTGGTTATATTTCTCAAATTATTTGAAATATTTTGTCCTTTCATTAAATTTATATATTTTGTTTGTTAAAATTGGCCAATGAGAAAATCTCTTCATCGATTTTGGAGGCCTTTCTAATGTTAAAAGACGGAAATTTATTTTAAATTCATATATTTTGTTTGTTAAAATTGGTCGATGAAGAAATTACCGTCTATTTTCAAGGCTCCAATGTTAATAAGACGGGTTTTTATTTTTAAGTTATTGTTTAATTCATTTAGTTTTATTAATATTTATTTATTACTAACACTTTTACTAAATGTCTTTACAGGTACATAGAGTTGCTTCCCATTGAAGCTTTATTCGAATGAAGTTCGAATTATATTTTTTATATATCGATGTTAGACAAACTTTAGGTCGTTTCTTATATTATTGTTTCATTTTATTACTTGTGTTTATCACTTGTTTATTATATATTTATATTTGTTTTTATCTCCTCCTCAATTTGAAAAAATGAATTCAATCGGGACCCACAATTGTGGATTTCGAAGGATGCCTAACACCTTCCTTTCGGAATAACTTGAACCCCTTACCTATAGTTTATTGATTTCGTAGATATGTTTAAATGGTTTCCTAGTTTTTCCTAAAATTAGGTGGCGACTCTCTTAAAATTCGTTTATTCTTAAAATTCTTTTAAAATTGAATTAATTGTTT
This sequence comes from Solanum verrucosum, assembly GCF_900185275.1. Classification (NCBI taxonomy): domain Eukaryota; kingdom Viridiplantae; phylum Streptophyta; class Magnoliopsida; order Solanales; family Solanaceae; genus Solanum; species Solanum verrucosum. The sequence continues at coordinate 735,044 of NW_026019958.1, forward strand.
TTTTTTTTGAGTCACCGCGACGTTTCTTCTAACAGAAATTAATAACACATTTAACTATTTAGACTATGTGTTTGAAGGCCTATACATATAATCTCCCTGTAACTAACATTGTATTATGTAATTAAATACATGTCTAATTATTCAGTTAAGCCTAGCTTATCTGGATGTCAAGCAATTGCTATAGAACTCTGAACACAAGCTTTTGATTCTGTAGGGGCAAATTTTGATGGACATAGGCCTAAAATTTGTGGGTCTTGACTTCCTTTACGTTGAAATCCCTCATCTTCATTGTCCCCAAGCTTCAAGTAGCTTGAGAGGGTCTTTTGAGTAACCCTAGTCTATTTTACTATTGAAGTGGCGGAGGAATAATTAAAAAAATTGACTTTTTGAGTTTCTATTCCATCAACCCCACTATCGCTGCTATAGCACCGTTGATATAGCAAGAAAATTTCAACTATGGCTGGATGGCATCAGTCAGATCAAATTCAAAATCCAAAATTTTTGTTGTGCCACCCCAATTTAATGTGGTAGTGTATTTAATTTTTTTTTGAGATTTCACACGAGGTGCCTTTTGAATAACGACGGATGGGTCGTATCCCAAAAGGAACCTTGTGCGAAATCCCAAAAAAATTGAAATACACTACCAAATTAAATTGGGTGGCACGATGAAAAAATTGTAATTGGAACTTGATTTGGGTTGATGTCATCCCGCCATAATGAAAAAAAATTCATTATTACAGTGCCACTGTAGCAGCGTGTCAGTCGTTATAGTAGGCTTGACGAGATAGAAACACGGATTCTTTTAATTTCCTCCTCTTTAATGGTAAAATAAGCTAGGGTTTACTCAAAAATACCCTCATAAGCTGCTCCAAGCTTGGGAACAATGGAGATGAGGGATTTCAGCACAAGAAGTGTTGAAATCTATAGGATTCTGGCCTACGTCCATCAAAATTTGCCCCTATGGAGCCAGAAGCTCGCAATCAGAGTTCTTCAACAGTTGATTGGCATTCAGGTAGTCTTAACTAGGTAGTTAGACATGTCTTTAATTATATAATACTATGTCCGTTATCGAGAAATTATATGTATAGACCTTCGAGCATGGAATCTGGATGGGTCAAATGCATTACCAATTATTGTTGGGGTGGTAATGGACTTGACTAGCTAATGTTGACCTTATGCTGAGTGTTGGGTATTATTCTGAGGGATTTGGATTGTGGCTAATTGGATAGTGAGCGGGAAACGGACTGGAGGGAGTCTTTTAGAGTTGGTGATGTTTGTTTGATATTTGTTGATGTTATATATGTGCTTGCCAACTGCTTCGTTAGTATTACTTGTATAATCTATGGTTATAGATATAAAATGAGTATAAATTGAAATGCTAGCTTGTGTCAATCTCATGCAATTGAATATGTTTACTTGGGTATACAAGTATGATTTTATTGATTGTGATTATGATGTCTGATTGCTGGTTGGATCGGGTGACATGCCTAGTACATATATACTAACAATTGGCACGGGTACTACACCCGATACATGATATCTCTTAATTAGCTCAGGTACCATGCTCAATACATATTCGGTTGACTCGAATACCACGTCAAGTATATAATATCTTATTGGTTGGCACATATACCACATAAGTACACATTTACTAACGATTGGATCAAGTATCACGCATGGTACATGTGTTTTCTCTATGTGTTAGTTCCTTCAGTGGACCAAATTTATTTATTGTATTGTATTTATCACATGTTGGTACTTGAGTGATTAAGTGTATTTAAATGCTAAAGTGATCCTTATAAAGATCGGGATTGCATGTTAAATACCATAGACAATGTTTTTGGGATCCTTAGGTAGTCCAAATTATTTGTGATGATGTTTGAATCATGTGTAGGTTGAGTCAAGAGAAATAAGAAGGGTTTACTGGTTAATAGAGTTATATGTTTGTAGATTTGAGATCAGGAATGGATTTAGTAAAAAATACTCTGGTCTTAGCATAGTGTGTGGCCTTGAAAAGTCATTAGTGATAAAAGGTTAGGCGAATATTGACTAGGAAAGTGAAACGACTCTTAATGGGGAGTTGGTAGTGGAATAAAGTGGGTGACTTGGGAATACAATGTATGAATCCAAGGTGGTGGGACTCAATGGCTAAAAGATTGGGGGTGGATTGTTCATGTCTAATGTTTTGTTCTAATTATTTACATGTTATTATGTGGCGGATTTGGATTGATGTATAGTGCTGATTAGTACATGTTGTTTGTACTGATACTACTCTTGTTGTGCCACTGGGCATAGTCTCATTGCAAGATCTTTGATATTTCTTAGGTGAAGAGGATAATGATTTTCGACAACTTCTACCTTCTTTCTTTATGGTGGGAGTTGTGCCTTATTTTCGTTCATTATTTGTACTTTCTTAGAAGCTTTTGTAACTATTTAAACTAGTTTCTAAGGAGGGATGTAGATATTTTCAAAGATGTGTTTTGTTAATGTTGACAATTGGTTTTCATAATTAATTAAGTTGATTTGTTGAATTTTATTTATTTTTGTGAATTATCAATTTTAAATTGGATGGTAAGAATTCTTCTAAAGCGCTAGCACGGTCTGATAGTTTGGATCGTGACAATTCTCTAGTTAATAAGTGGAGACCGCACAACCCTTTCATGCAAGACCTACCTGGAGTGTGGAACAAACACCTCCTTCACGTCAAGCTTAAACTAGAGTTTGGATCGAGAGTCAAAATACGAATGAACCTGACTTTATTGCTCTTATAACATATTAAATATTGGGGAGGATTTGCAAATTAAATGAGATATTTAAGATTCGAGATGAATTATTTATTTTTAAGATCACCACGTGTTCTTCGATTAAAAATAAGGATAAATTAATGTAAAAGTATAGTGGAATGGATATATATGGACCGAAAATATAATTAGAAGGTATATTTGAAACGAAAGTTTAACGATGAGTGTATTTAAACTATTTTCAATAGTATAGGTGTATATTTGACTCTTTTCTATGTTTAAATATACCCATAAACTATATGGTTTAGAGAATGTTACAAAAGTAGCTCATTCATACCCGTGTCATTTATTTGTTGTTTTAAAAATGTAAGTCAAAATTATTATTATTATTCCATTTTATCCTTAATAGTTATTGTTCTTGAAGACTACATTCTACAATCACCTTAATGGGGATGACATAAATATATAGAGAAAATATTTAACGAATAAAAATTACTCCCTCTATTCTATTTTAATTTAAAATTATGGCATGCAAGTCATTATAGATTGAATGTGTATATTTAAATTTAAAATTATGACATGCAAATCATTATAGTCTGATATGTATATTTAGCTAGTTATTCTATTGAATTATTCACAAATTATATCAAATCGTCATAATTTTAAGACTACAAATTAAAAGTGAAAAATTAATTTGAAATTATGACACATGACAGATCAATATGTCGTCATGCTATATTGTATTAAATTATTTTGTGAGATTACTTAAACATGTCAAATTATCATAATTCAAAGTTACAAATTAAAAATAGGAAAACAATTTTAAAGTGAGTCTATCTTTAAAAGAAAAAACTGACTTTCATTTAAGAATATTCATAAAAAGATGTATCAAACTATTTTTAAAAGATTCATAAAAAGATGACATAAATCTCAAAACGGGCTTTACATATATTACTCATTTTTCTTTTACTACTTCATAGACTAAAAAAATTCTTTGACCAAAATTTAAGATATAAACAAAAGTTCAAAATTGAAAATAACTATATCAATCTTATGTATTTAAACTTATTTATTTACAGACCTCAAGGAGATTCATAAGATGAAGACATAATCACATAAATCTCGAAAATAGGCTTTATATATACTAGCCATTTTTCATTATTACTTTATTGACTAAGAAAAAATTCTTTGACCAAAATTTAAGATAAAAACAAAAGTTCAAAATTGAAAATAATTATATCACTCTTATGTATTTACTTAATCTTATCTCTTTACTAGAAAGATTGACAATAAGTTCATGCACTCTGTACTATATATATTGTCACAATTGCATATACTTCAAAGTAAAAAATATATATACTATTTTTCTTAATATAACATGAAGAAGGCTTCGATGATTGTGATTTTCATAGTTATCTCTATGATCTTTTCATCCGGTTAGTCTCTTTCTTCGCCAATCTGTTTTTTTTTTTATGAACATTATTCAACTTTTTTTTATAATAATGATAACAAGATTTATTCATGTTGTGATTTTATTAAGGGTGTCAAGTGAAGTGAGTTAAGAAGGGGACAAAATCCAATCTATTCAATTCGTAATAGTATTTTAAAAAAATATATTTTGAAGTACCTAATAGTTTTTTTATTCTTATTTATGATTGTATATAATATTTTATTTTTAAAAAATATTCTGACAATGTTTCTCATGAGTCAATATTAACTGTATATCAATTCAATTTTTAATTTTTTTTTATTAACTATGAATTATTTAGCGATGTGCTAATAATATTTTAATTTTTAGATGTGGTGACAGGAGTAAAATTTTGTGATTATGTTCATGATTGTGACACCTGGACCTGCTACGATATAAGATGTATTGGTGGAGTTTGTAGGTGTTGTGATGGATCACAATGTTCTACTGGTTATCAAGAAAATGTTATCATTAGTCGCAAAGTACTGAGCTTGCAAGACTCTTCTAATTAGCTATTATATAGCTATTTAAAATTTAAGGTGTTCATGTAAATCTAATTAATGCCTTATTATTGGCTAATGAATTAAAAAAAAAATATGTTCTAAGGGTTTATCTCAATATTAGTTTATGTTTGTTACTTGAGCATGTTGAAATAACAACAATACTAATTATGTTACGATCATTCCAAATAAATTGAGATTAGTTATATTAATCATCAAGCGAGTATTATGCTAATATTGTTACTAAAAGGAAAAAAAATTGTCGACATACAAATTCTATAGCAAAACAATAAAATTCGTCACTAATTTTATTTAGTGATGATTACTTAAAACTCTATTTAGCTACAAGCAATTTAGCAACAGATTAACGAAAAAAATTCGTAACTGATTTAATTTTTTTTAATGTAAGTACAAATAAAAATGATTAAAAGTCATGTATATGTTATAGTCGTATAAATTAGAACCTATAATAGAAGTGTTAACATCTGAAATAAAATCTTAACTAATATATATCACCTATTTACTTCTGTCGCATCTATTTACTCTATCTATCATCATTGAGTTTGCGCGGATTCTAAAAAAATTAAGGGAAAAAAGTACATGTATGTCCAATAAGTGTAAACTATTTGTAATTATTTAAAAATACTTCTACTAATTTATCAAATACATCATTTTTCAATAAAAATATTTTTTTCTCAAAATAAGTGTTAGTGACTATCCAATAGTAATGTCAAACAGACTCTAAATGCCCTTCCATAAAATATCCTCACTAATTATAGAAAATGTCACATTTCCTTTAACTTTAATTATTTAGCTTCTTTTTTAGTTCTTTTGCTATTTATTTTTCTATTTATATTTCTCTGTTCATTTAATTATTTTTACACCATAATCCAACTTATATTCAATATTTATTTTATATACTTTATTTCTTTTTATTTATTTATTACTATATCATTTACTTTTTCTCTACTTCTTTATTTTCTTGTTATTTTTTTATTTTTAAAATTTTATGTATATTTGTCCATTTATTTTAATTTTTTTTTTACACCATAATGTAATTCGTACTCAATTTTTATATTATATATACTTATTTTATTTTTTTTCGTTTATTTCTTTATTCAATTGTTTGTCCTCTTTTTATTTTTCTTTTCCCCTTTTTTTTTCTCATTTATTGGTTCCTTTTATTTTTGTACTTGATCTTTTTTAATTTTTTTATTTCTTGTTCCTTTCCTCTCATTTTCTCCTTTTTTCGATTATTTTTGGTTTTCATTATTTTTCTTTCCGTTCATTTTTTTTCTCAAATCATAATATTCTTTATTTTTTTTATCATAATTTAATTTCATATTTTCTATCACGATCTAAAAATAGGGTGTGATGGCCCCTGTTTTATCCCACCAAGACATGTTAACCTAACTACCCTCTATAAGGGCAAACACGAAAATACGAGAGAAAACATAGAACTGATGACAACATATCACATAAATCATAATATAAACATAACCTTCCCCAAATCTGATGTCACGAGTACAAAACACTAGATAATAATACAAATGTAATGAAAGAACAAGTGTGAATGTCTCCATTTCTAGAATCAAAATAAGGCATAAAAATAAAGGTATGTGTCGTATGCTGGAGCAACTAGGAGCTACCTCGCGTACTCTTAAGTGCAAGCCTCGGACACTAATGCGAGATGATGATCAGAACGAATCGGGCCCGCAATCTACACAAGTGTAGAAAAGCAAGGGAGTGAGTACCAAAACAACAACAGTGCTCAACAAGTATCCTATCTGACCCTAAACAAAGAGGTGCCGAACACTCTCAACCCTAACACACCATCTGAACCTCCAAAACTTTATAACCTGCACAAAAATCAGAATCCAACCTATCCTAGCAATTTTAATAGCAACAAAAGACATACCCAGAGCTTTCGAATCTCAATTTTATACAAGTTTAAGTGCCTATTATATTTATTTGTTTAATTTTATATAAGTTTAAGTATCTGTTTGTGCACACTCAAAGTTAAAGAACATATTTACCTTCTTTAAATGAGTAGGTACTATTACGAACAATAAAGTTCACTTCTTTTAACATAACAAATTTTGAAGTACTAATGATTTTCATAGTGATATAGAGTAGCCTACATAAACTCATTTATTCTTCTTAGATGAAAGTATTTCTTCATGGTGAAAGATGTTGGTTGAATAGACGGAGATATTCATGGCCCAATTTAGAAACTAAGGGGTCGTTTGGTAGAGTGTATTAGCAAAAATAATGCGTGCATTAATTATATGTATTAGTAATTGGGAAAAGACATAAATTCTCTCTTGAACTTATCCCGAAAAGTCAGCTATACGCTTAAATTATCATAGTGACCTATTATACACCTATACTATTCAAAAGTGAATTTTCTAACCCCCTAAAACTGACGTGACAAAAAAAATAAAACAAAAATAAAAAATAGGCGCGTCAGTTTGAAAAATAAGTAAAAAAAAAAGTTAGACTCCTCTTTTCTACCCCCACCCCCACACCTCTTCTTCTTCACACCCCACCCATTGTCTTCTTCTTCTTCATTCTTTATTTTTATCACACTTCTTTATTTTTTTTATCACAACCTAAAAGCTAGAGCACAATTATTTTTGATTCGCAATTAGGTTAATTCCCATAGATTTGTTAGTGAATAATTGTATTTTATCTAGAAAAGTTTCGGTTGATTGTTTCTATCTTTTTCATTTTTTTGACTTTGTTAAAAAAAAATTGGTTGTTAATCAATTTTTAGGTTTGGTGGTGATAGCAACTTTATGGGTTTGGTGGTGATGGGTGGCGGGTGGCAAAAATTAAAATAGGCAATTGAAGGTGGTGAATAAGAAAAAATCAATATTGATAATGGTGATGGTGATATTTGGTGTTGGGTGACAAAGAAGAAGAAGAATTGAAGACGATATATGGTGGTGAAGAACAAAATCAATAGTGAAGGTGGGGCTGGATATGATTTTCCAATGAAATGAGAATTGAAAATGGGTGGGATTTAGTGATGAAGAAGATATAATTATTAAAGAATTAATTTGAGATTAATTAGAGTAAAATAAAGTTAATAAAAGAAAAGTTTATTAATAAAGAAAACAAAATAAAAAAATAATAATATTGACATGGCGCTGACGTGACAACGAGTGTAATACACCACATAATGTGAGAGTGGTGTTACACGTCTCAGGGTGGTAATAAATTCACTTTTGAATATTAAAGGTGTGCAATAGGTCACCGTGATTGTTTAAGCATGTAACTGACTTTTCGAGACAAGTTCAAGGGGGAATCTATGCCTTTTCCCATTAGTAATCCCTTGTTTGGTGCATTTTTTCATGCTCTGTATAATTCATTAGTTATACACTCTATTGTGTATTGACGAGCGTATTATTAATACCATGAATTTCTAGGTATTAGTAATGCAAATGATTTAATACATGCATTAATATGGTTAAAGATCCAATTACCCCTCAAAAATACTTTTACATCTTTTCCACCATAATTGTGAAGGATACTTTTGTAAATAAATATTTTTATACAATGCATACTATTTTGAATACATCAAACCAAACAATGCATAAAAAATAATCTATGCATAACTAATACAAGTATAACTAATACATACATTACTAATACTTGCATTACTAATACACTCTATTGGGTATTATTTTTAACTAAGTGAGTTTCTTTGTCTAAAACATAAATAGTCGGACAAACATCTTGAGGATGCTGTGTAATAAGAGCCATGTCTATGAAATTCATGTCACACAAAGTACATAAGAAATCGCCCCCAAGGCCTAGCTCAAGTGGCAACAGGTGGAGGATTTGTGGCTTAGGACGCAGGTTCAATTCCCAAACCATGCAAAGCGAAGCCCGGTATTTAAGTGGAGAAGGGTAGAGGGACGGGCCCATTATCCACCGAGTTTAGAAGGTTGTGATTGGTCCAAAGGGCAGTCACAGACGGATTTTCGATTATCAAAAAAAAAAAAAAAGTACATAAGAAATCTATTAAAATCAGAGAAAAAGATGTATAACTAGGGGTGTACATAGGTTGGTTTGGTTTGATTCTTCATTAAAAAAAACCTAAATCAATTATGTCAATTTATTAAATCTAAAAGGGAAAATGCATAAGTACCCCCCAGCCTATGTCCAAAATCTCTGAGACACACCTAACCTTTACTAAGGTCCTATTACCCCCCCGAACTTATTTTTTAATTAATTTTCTACCCCTTTTCGGCCTACGTGACACTATCCTTGAAAAAATTGTCAACACGCGCTAGGCCCACAAGATAGTGCCACGTAGGCCGAAAAGGGGTAGAAAATTATATATAAAATAAGTTCGGGGGGAGGGGGGGTAATAGGTCCTTAGTAAAGGCTAGGTGTGTCTCAAGGATTTTGGGCATAGGCTAGGGGGGGGGGGTACTTATGCATTTTCCCAATCTAAAAACCAAATCAAACCGCATAAAGTTGGTTTTTTCGGTTTCGGTTTTAGTTGATTCTTTTGATTTTTTTCGGTTTTTTGGTTTTTTCGGTTTTTTACGACTTTATGGTATTTGAAAAAGAGATCAAATATATTTTCACTTACCTGTGTGATAAGCTAAACTTAAAAAATGTTAAATGAATATAAATTTTCAAAAAGACGGTAAAATTCACATGAGTACAAAATATTGTTTTTGAAATATCAACGTTCATTATGTTAAATTAATAAGATTAAAGGCTAGAGGCAAACTGAATACAAAACAAAATATTTACAAAGTAAATTGTTAACTTCGAATTTGAAAAACTATGACAATATAATTGTAACTTTGGATCTTAATACAAAATAAAATATTTACAAATTTTACAAGCCCAAATTTGAAATAAAATATATAAACATTGAAAACTATAAACTAATTAAAAATATATTAACAAAGTAGATTATAAATAATATTTTTTATCTATAAATAAAATTAAATTATATATATATATATATATATATATATATATATATATATATATATATTACAAAATTTTACAAGCCCAAATTTGAAATAAAATATATAAACATTGAAAACTATAAACTTACTAAAAATATATCAACAAAGTAGATTATAAATAATATTTTTTATCTATAAATAAAATAAAATTATATATATAAATATTATCTCGGTTTGGTTTGGGTTCGATTTGACTTTTTTTCTTTTAATACCAAACCAAACCAAGAGTGGTTGGTTTTTTTTTCAACAGCTAAAACCAACCAAACCAAACCACAAATCATTTTTTTTTTTTCAATTTGATTTGATTCTTCGATTCAATTTGACTTTACGGTTTGACTTGTACACCCATAACTATAACTTTCATTTTAGTGAGTATTATATTGTTTCTTTTGAAGGCAACAGAGCATATTATAATGTCAAAAAAGAACCTCAATGTTCCTCTTCTCTAAAGCAGAAGTATCAAATAATCACCCCTTCTATATAAAATTAAATGGTTGCTTGATTGTTAATGTGACTAATCTAACTTTGGACACCAGAAGTTAACATTTAAACTATCATAAAATAGAACAAATAAAGATATACGTTCTATATGATATAATGCACGTAAAACGCCATATACGATATATTATGTAAGCCATAAATATCTATTTATTTAATTTTATATAAATTTAAATGTCTAATGCTACACATTCATGTATCATCCCATTTTATTTTGTGACTTATAGAAACTGTCAACGGAGGAGTTAATATCTCAAAAAGATAATCAATCAGAATTGAGAAAATAACTCAAAAAATTTGGTAAACATTGAAATCTTTACTCCGTTGATTCAAAATTCTATAAAAAAAAAGTGAAAACTTCCTCAAGAAGATTTTTTCAAAGGTGATTAAACTTTAGAAATTTATCTAATAAAGTAATTAAATTTTGTTTTATATCAATAAAACTACTCAATTACTTAATGAACTTTTTTTTTTAAATTTTAATTAATTTATTTATAGGGTCTATATAAATATGACGTAAATAAATAATTTATTTTGTTATAACAATCTTTTTAAAAATAATAAATTTAACCGTATATATTAACTCCTCAAGTACAGTGTGGCCAACCGCTTATTCAAAACCTATCCAGTCCCCCAACTCACCTGCCAATCGAATACTACAGAAGATATTGCTTTCTAAAATTCTCTCATAAATCTTCCCCAAAATTCATCAGTGATTGTAAAGGACACCATCTCTTACTGTATAGCAAAAAATGGCAGGGCCTCAGTGCTGCGAGAATCCACCAGCTTTGAGCTCAAGCAGTGGACATGGATCTATTTTGGAACTTGGAGGACTCAAAACCTACGTCTCTGGTTCTTCCAATTCCAAACACGCCATTCTTCTCATCTCCGACGTTTATGGTACTAACCCTTTTAACCCTTTTGTCTTTTATGAATTTGGGCATCTGGGTTCTGCTCAATTTGCACTTTATTTCTCTTTCTTGCCCTTTTTTTTATCAGAAAAATTGAGGAATCTGTTGATCAATTTGGTACCATGGAAGACATTTTTTTGAAAAATATTTGGTTGGGTTGTGGAGGAAACTAATCGGGTAGTGCTTTGTGAGTGTTAAAGGTTGATAATAATGTGTAAATGTTCAATGGAATAGCGATATACTATCGTTTTGTAGAAAGATGATTATTTGTGCCGTAGTTACGCCTTGGCTTCTTGTCGTATCTTACTTAGTAAAGTAACCTTTGGTGTTAGGCGCTCGCCTTTGTTCAAAAGTGAATAAGTCATTTTCCAGTTTGATGGAAAGTGGTTTTTTTTTTTTTTTTGCAAATATGTTCCGGCAATATAGGGGTAAGGTTTATCGGTAACAAAATCTCTATCTCCCAAGCTAGGGATTACAATGAGTATGTTTTTGTTGTTTTAATCAATCACCATAAAATAACTTATTTTTGAAAAACATTGCTGTAGTTTGGTTTGAGAATCTCAAAGTTGAAGAAAATTGTAGAGTACAACAAATACCTGTTTTGGATTAGCAAGGACAAATAGATGTATATGGGAGAAGGAAAAGAACTCAGCACTTCCTTTTCAAAACTACTTCTTGTGTCCCATTATCTGTGTCATTTGCTATTTTGGTAGTTAAGCGGATTTTTCTATTACTACAAATGTTTCAATTCTAAATGTTATGAACTAGTGTATTCTCTGTGTAGTATCTAAACATGTAAATTTCATTTCAAATGTTGGATTTTAGACTGAAAATTAGATGTTTTGACCCTTGGTAATGTTGGACATCTCTCTTTTGAGCCGAAAGAAGCATATTGTGGTGTAAGGATTATTGTTATTATTTATGTCGAAGACAATCTCTTAATGTTATGAATACTTTACAGGTTATGAAGCACCAAATCTGAGGTATGCACTGCTTCTCAAGTTCAGCTTGGAATTGTCTAATAGTACCTTCTAAAATTACTTTTTCTTTTCCACTTCACTATTGTTATTTTTTCATGGGAAAAGGTACAAGTACCCTTCTAGACTATGACCGAAAACACACCTCAACTAAACTAAGGTTCTATTACCCTATTACCCCCTGAATCCATTTTTTTGTAATTTTGTGCACCTTTTTGGCTTACGTGGCATCCAAATATCTCTCACGCGCCTCAATTGCGTGGAGTCACGAAGTGTGCCATGTAAGACAAAAGGTGTACAAAATTACAAAAAAAAATAAGTTTAGGGGTAATAGGACCTTAGTTTAGTTAAGGTGTGTCTCTGGGGCTTCTGTTTTTACGATCTTAATCTAATATAGTAGACAACCTACTTTCTTAATAATAAAGAGAAGTTGGGGACATAGTAAACCTCTATAAGAGGATTTTGGTCATACTCGGGGGGTACTTGTGCCTTATTCCTTTTTTCATATATTTCTGTACTAATGTTTGCACCTTATGTATACTCTTGGATGCTTCTCTGTTGTCAACAACTTCGTTTCTTACTTTAATGGATATAACAGTATCATATACAACCACGACTATAACAACTAACAATAACATTATGGCTTGTATGAGTCCACCACGAGTCAAGGGACCAGGTCCCTTGGCAAAACTAGTACATAAGTATTAAGATAAATGCTCAAAGTAAATGGCTCAGATGTTTATGTGGAAACCTCCTTGCTCGAAGGAAGGAAAAACCACGACCTGTTACACAAGATTTCTCAAAGCTCCAAAATCTTCAAGCAACTTGTAAATACAAACTCGAGTACTTACAAAGGATTAAACTATTAATCCTACACACCTTGTAACTCCTCTATTACAGGACACAAAACAATAACTCCGTTGCCTACTATATCAACTACCTCTAGCTAATATAGACTTGCACAAACACGACTTGGCTAACTCTAGCCGAAAACTCAAATTACAATGATAAGAGATGAAATGATCTGCACTCCTTTATATCATAGGAGTAGATCTACAACATGAAAGCATACAACATTAAACTCAACTAACAACTGAAGGTAATGCAACACTCGATCAGGTCCTTCGCTGCATATGAGAGTTGTTCTTCCTTGAGAATGACTTTTGCTTTTGAATATTCTTGATTGCAAAAACTAGTTTTAATCTTGTGATCATGTTCTCTTTACAAGAGAGACAAAAACCTAGGAGCAACGCCATTGGTTAAGGACTGCTATGCTTTCCACGCCTCTGCTGCAGTGCCCGCCAACCACTGCAGCTTTACAGCTGCACACCATTGACCTGTCCTCTGCTTGATCCCACTGTGGACCAGGTCCCTTTGCACCATAGTTTGTTAATTCATCAAAATCCAGAATACAACACTACATACCCAGTACATTCCCAGTGTAGTTCCACAAAGTGGGGTAAACCTTGAAGGTAGAGTGACTGTTTTCAATAAACCTTCGGAAGTAAACGGAAGTTCTAGAAACATCAGATAATAACAAAAAACAACAAATAGTAATAGAATAGAAACTGCAATTCTGCAATACAATGAGGTACAAGGAACAACAAATAGTAATAGAATTTGAAGGAAAAGAAACTATCGAAGCAATACTATGACTACTAATTTGAATGGACCGCTAGACAATGAACTGCTAACTACTAAACTGCCACAACTCATTTTTTTTTTTAAGATAAAGAGTCGATGCTTTAGGGTGCTTCTATCTGTTGATAACTTTACGTTTTGCACCTTAGACACCAGAAATACAAAATACAACCACAACTCCATCAGAACCAGGGAAAAGAAAGAACAAAGAAGAATAAGAAGAGAGAGAGAGAGAGGAGTGTGCATTACAGATTTTACCTATGTGAAAAAAAGACTCTGAATTACAGATTTCAGGCGATCCACTGACTGATCCACTGACTGTATCTTTAATGGAAGAAGTTGGGATGATTGTTCTTCGCATTTTTTTCAGTAATTAAGCTGCATGAATTTCTATTTTATCTTGGGATGATCCCAAAACTTAACTGCTGTTATATAGGAAGCTTGCCGACAAAGTTGCAGCTGGGGGTTACTATGTGGTAGTTCCTGATTTTCTTTATGGGGATCCTTACAATCCTGAAAATAAGGAGAAGCCTATACAAGTCTGGATACAATCACATGGAACAGTATGCCTTCTGATTGATTTCTTCTTGTATATTGCCATAAATTTGCATCAAGAATAAGAGGAAACAACACCATCATTATCAGAGTTTTCCATCCATTAACTTGATCATGCTTGGGAATTCCATTGTGCAACATTAATTTAATTGGGTTCATCGCCGTGACATTCGTTTTTTCCTTTGTTCTGTTAGGATAAGGGATTTGAAGATGCAAAGCAGGTTATTGCAGCTTTAAAAGAAAAAGGCATATCTCCAATTGGAGCGGCAGGGTTTTGCTGGGGTGGTATGTTGTTCAACTTTCTCTTTTAGGATTATTCATCCCTTGCCTGCCTAGGATGTATAGGGTCAATTTCTTGTAGTTGTCTAAGATTCTGACCTTCTGTTTTCTTAACAGGCAAGGTGGTTGTTGAACTAGCCAAGTCTGACAGCATTCAATCTGCAGTGCTATTGCACCCATCATTTGTCTCTGTGGATGATATTAAGGGTACGATTGTTTTTTACCAGAATCATTTGTGATCGGATTTAGCTATTACTGCTGGATTTTGTACAAGTGTGTTGCATATGGGACAAAGCATTTGATGTCTCAATGGCACTAGAATACTGGTGACTTGTTCAGTCAAGTTAGGCTCTCTCTGCATGAGGCAGGGAGATTCAGTTTGATGTTTAGTACTCCGTCCAGATATTGCTGTTCTATCGTTCAAAGTTTAGTTTCATTCTTATATGAAAAATTATTAGTGCTTTCGATATTCCTTCGTCTTAAGTAGTATTTGCTATCAAGTGTTTTTTGAATTATGGTGAGTAAATTGAACGGCATCATTTTTTTAGATTCTTCCTATTTCCTTTTTTATCTTTATTTTTTCCCTCTCCCGTATGGAGCTGATTATGTATCTTTTGGCAGAGGTGAAGGTACCAATAGCTATTTTGGGAGCTGAAATAGATCAGCTATCTCCTCCTGAGCTTGTTAAGCAGTTTGAGGAGATTTTATCATCAAAACCTGAGGTACGCGAACACTCCTATGTTTAAAGCTTACTATTTCAGAAAGACTTATCTGTGAAATAGTACACACCTGTTTATTTGGTGGATGTATTGAGATAAGTGGATACCTACTTTGATGAATTTCTTAAGAGAGTTTTAGATTTATCCTTTCCGTTTCTTTTATTGCCATCCATCAAAATAGGTGGACAGATTTGTGAAAATTTATCCTGGTGTTTCCCATGGATGGACTGTTCGATACAACGTGGAAGACAAGAAGACTGTGCAGAGTGCTGAAGAAGCTCATCAGGATATGTTGGACTGGTTTACCAAGCATGTGAAGTGAGTGAAAAGAACCCTAGCAGTTGAAAAATTAGCCATGATAATATAGTTATGGAGCTCATTATGGATAAAAACCCTGTATTGTATCTTTTATTTAAAGAAGATTTATCTTGCTATGTTTATGTGGAATGTACTGTATATCTGAAGTTTTTTCTTATGTATTTTGCCTGAGAATGATGAGCAATATACATTTCTGGTACTGGATGTTCTGTATATTGCATGTACTTTCTCTAGGAAAAGGCATTATTCCTGGTAGTAAGTTGGGAGACTGCATACCACCAAAGGATGTGGTGGAGTCTCAGGTTCGAGCTTACGGAAAAATCTTTGGTAGGGAGCGCTTCTCTCGAATGAGCTCCTATGCAAGAATTCAAATGGGAAACCAAAAAAAAAGGAAGTATCAAGCATCAAGGACAATCTAATATTTGAGTATCTCAGAGATAATCATCATATCATCATATATATATATATATTATAAGAGGAAAGCTCTAAAGTGAAAAGTTGAATTACCATTTTACTCCTACACTAAATGAAAATGTTATAAAATATTTAATTAAATTCATCTAATATAATTAATAAAACATTTTAATCCTGAAATAAAGAAAATACTCCTTTAATAATTTGTGCAAAAAATGTAAAAATACGTTGAAATAAATGCCAAGTATCATATTGAGTACAATACAATGAATCAACCATAATTATATGCTTCTCCACATATCAATTACTAATTTAAAGAAGTTATTAGAAGTCATTTATATATGCAACGCGCATCTTAACAATTTCAAAATTGTTTCTTCATATTCTTCTATGTGTATTAGTATATTATCTATTACAATTCAGTAAGTATATATATTGTATAATATAGTCATACGCTTCAACTTTGAACATAACTACAAATTTGGATTTAATAGTTTTGGAAATTTAACTATTTTTAAAGAATAAAATATAAAGTGTCCTTTCACTTCTTCATAGCACTTATAAAGAAATTTAATAATATTTTAATGATTTTTTTCTAACTTGACTTTTGAGTTTCTATATTTCTTGGCTATAAATATCATTGCGTGCTTCACTGATTTTTCGATCTGTAAATTGTGCCATGATATATATTGTCTTAGTTTTGATGATAGCTACTTCTCTTCACTCCTTGTATCTTAATATTTGATTGATAATTTTATTGTAGATTAACTAAGATCTGCTTAGATTTCTTTTCTATGTGTTCAAGTGGAATTTTTTATTTTTGTGTTATTATATTAGTAATGAAGATGTTACACATTTATTGACGTTCATTAATATTATGTTTGTTACTTTCACCTTTCATCCATGTTAATGACATATTCATGACAATCCTTTGAGTCCCTCAATTATATCCTATAAACTATAAAGGATGGCATTGGACATTACATTCTACACACCGGAAGAGATTTTGAATAATTGGAAGAGAATAAAGAAAGTTGCCATCTCTTATCTCTCTACATTTTTTTCTACTTTCTTCTTTCACATTGTTACTTTTAGCTTCATTTTATAATATTTTTGTTGATTTCTTTAGAGGTGTTCTTTTATTTACCATTAAAAAATCACTATTTTCTTTTCCGAGTTAATTCCAATTCAATAAATAAATAACTACAAACAAAAAATTATTGTACACAATAAGACTTCAAATTTTATGATTTAAGTCTTTGCATGGTTGATAATTATTCTTGCTTTGGTGACCACAAATGTAAGTTGTATAGCTTTTAAAGTACTTTTTCCTGATTTACTATTTTATTTTACAAACTTTATAATAAAAAATAGAATTATTAGTTCTATTAAAAGTGGGAAGCAACAAAGTTAAAGGTTGGATTACTAAAATAATCCTATAAATTTCTATTGAGTATAACACTCTTTGAAAATAGAAAATCTAAAGAATTTGAAGGGTTACTTAATAATTAAATAACGTAATTCAATATATTGACCATATCCATCTACTAATTAGGCCTCTAGCTACTGGTGAAATATGTAAAGATGTTTGAGACTTTGTTTCCCCTCATTCACTTTCTTTCATTTAATTCATTTTAATTTTAACATGAAGTTTAAGTTACAATTCTCCAATTTAATTAATTATTTTTCTCTTACTTAAGTTAAGACCCATCTTTACAAGAAAAAAGTACATAAATCTTCCATTACAAAAGAAAGGCTTTGTTGATTTTCTCGAAAAGAAAATTTGAGATAGCTGCAATATGAGTATGCGTTCTATCTTGCCTAATATTTCTTATATATGTGAAAGTTCTCTATATATTTTTCTTAATCAATTATTGTAATTTGTAACTATTTTTTTATTAGTCTATTTTTATTCTATTAGTAAATTACTAAATCAAAATGTACACCCATTTAACATATAGTTATTTTTCTTTCACAATATTTGTGGTTTCTTCGTCTTTAATATCATAGAGGTCAACATCCCCAATGGATAATTAGGATGTCTATTTCAATATGGTTGTATTTTTTATTGTGTGGAAGATGTGATATATATATATACATCGTTACAACAACTTCATGCAACTTAGCATTGGGCAAACGCATGTGCCCGAAACTAGTTCACTAAAAGAAGGCAATTACTCATGTTATGCAGAGGAAGTGGTGAAATTCCTTGAGCTAATATATCCTCACTTTTTTTTGGCTAAGCATAAATAATCAAGATTCATACTATCGAAACAGTAAAAAAATAATTGACTTCGAATTTCAAACAAAGTGAAAAAACAGGGGAAAACATTTAAAGACCAATCACAAGGAGGGGACACTCTGTGCAAAGCATTGGCTCTTCTCCCTTTAATTGATCTTACTAGACGCGAATCCAAATTTATTGGGGCCTTACGCTGAAAAAGAACAAATAAGCGCATTCATTTGTACTGAAAATGAGTATATTTTACTGTAACAGGCAACATAGGTCTATCACAGAATAGTTGGAAGTTGTCATTACTGGGACAAAATCCATACCACAAAAAGATGCAAAAGTTACAGATATCAGAAATCCAAATGAACTTTATAAATGAATAAGACCAATCAATTTACAATAGAATAAATTGTATCACCAATTTAATAAAAAATAAAATTTCTCCATTTCGTTAGGGTCCCTTGCTTTCAGCTTCATGCTCTCAGGCTTCACAGGATGCCAACTCTCATTCTTCCCATCAAATTTGTAGGCTTTTACTTCTTTTAATTGACTCAGTTGAGGCTCGTTTCCATGAGAATCAGTAGAATGACTCGAATTCTTCATATACAGTAATCGATTGATGAGATATATAATCATTTTGAATGATGATGATATGTTGAGTCTCCTAGGATGAAAACACCACAACAAAGCATCCACAAATGTTGGGAAATCGACTCTTGACTCTATAATTACATCTAAAACGTCTACTTTTGGGGTTGCAACTCTATAGTGTTGTTTCAAATGCCCCATATTGATCTCATCACAACTGTAAATATGAAGTGAAACTTGAGACCAAGAGGTAGAATTTGATAGAGATTCCATCAACCGACAGAACCACTCATCATTTAAAGTGTATATGCGGGAATTAAGAGTTAAGTTGTTGAATTTACTTGATTCTTTTGCAAGTTTAAGCTGCGGAATATCATCTCCTTCATACTCAAGTGATACCAAATTTGGAGCATCTACTTCAATTTTCTGAGGGTATAAAAAGAGCACATTATTGATCTTCAGGTCCCTCAAGGATTCACTTCTGCCAATGTTAACCCTTCTTGAATAAGAAAGGCCAGATAACTCTAAAGATTTCAGATTCGGATATTCAGCAATATCCAATTCTTCCAAAGAATATGACAAGTGTTCAAGAGTTGGTGCTTGGATTTTAACTGTTCATCACTCTCTATCGTAATGCTAAGTGAAGATTCCGCACCTCAAGCTATTTCCACCCATGACAATGGCGAATGATTAAATTGTCAATCAAGGGATAATTACCAAATAGACCCTGTAGCATGTTGTCATCTACCGTCACATTATTTAGAGAAAGCTTTCTCAAAGAATGACAATTCCCCACATGACTAGTATGTAATGAAGAAAAGTACACCAGATTACAATTACTCAGCGGGAAAATGCATAAGTACCCCCAGCCTATGCCCGAAATCCCAGAGACACACCTAACCTTTACTAAGGTCCTATTACCCCCGAACTTATTTTATATGTAATATTGTTGGTTGATATTTACTATAACTCTTCTTCTTATTATTGTACAACCATACCTTTAAAACCCGTTTTTTTACTCCAATTTTGCTGCAGAAGTCGCTAGTCAGCTTTTCATCTACATTCTGCAATGTCCACCCAATTCTTTCCCCGAATTCAAACATTCTTTCGTTATGATAATATCCTTCTACTCTCTTCATAGGTTTTAATTTGGTAAAAATATGTCACGCTAAAATAAAACCTTCAAGTTTAAACTATTTAAAGCCTATTACAGGTAAACAGAGTTATAATCCTAATTAAATTCTGATATAATATTTACATGTAGTGTCCAAGTTACCTTATACTACTAATTTCCTTATTTATAATTTAATATTTATAAAATGATTATACTTGAGAAGTTGCTGGAAATTGACTTTAAATATACCTGTGTCACTGAAAAAGGGTTGTAACTTGACGTAATTATTAGTTCTGTCCTCGAACTATTGACAACCTTAAAAACATCCTTGTACTTTACTAACTAAACTTAGTTACAACCTCTATACACTCCCGATTTGCCACCTAAAAGTAGAGAGAAGTGTTGAAAACACCCTAAACTTGACGAGAATTTAAGGGTGTATTTCACTCATGTTTCAAGATCGGGGTGTATTTAAGTTCAGTTAGTCAAGTAAGAGGGTATTTTTAAGATTGTCAATAGTTCGGAGATGTATGAGGGTATTTTTAAGATGGTCAATAGTTCGGAGATGTAACTAATTATTTGCGTCTCTCTCTTTGAATTATGTAAACTAATATGTATAAATTGAAGAATATGTATCATAGAAACCTCTAAGAAAAAACAGCATTCTAATGGGAGAAAGCAACTGAGGACAAAATTTTGGTCGAAAGAATGTTTGAATCTACTGAAAGACTTGAGTGGAAAGTGCAGAAGCGAGACGAAGAGCTGATTACCGAGTTTTCGAGCAAAACAGAAGTAGAAGAACAGGTTCCTAAGGTATGTATGAACAATTATATGACTATAAGGAGAGAGACAGCTGACATATTACCTGAGTGTGTGATTCGCAAAATACTCTGTTTTCTTAGTTTTAAAGAAGCAGCACAACTGAGTATTCTCTCTAAAACATGGCTGCAAGCCTGGTTGACTCATCCCAATTTAAATGTCACAGTTGATTATCACGGAAACAATTTAGATATAGTGGATAATATCATGAAGAGATATAGGGACGGAATAATCCCTATAGAAAAGTTTGAATTATCACACTTTGATTCTTCCTCTCAAGGTTTTCCGTTGATTGATAAGTGGTTTGATATTGCACTTCAGAATGGTGTGAAAGATCTCGCCTTTAACGTTCCTAAATATTCATCATACCGCTTGCCTATTTTCAAAATCTTGGCAACAAAATCTTTAAGAGAATTGGTTATGTGGGGTTGTCATCTAAAGCGTACTTCGTTATCTAGTGGTGTCGTAAACTGCAATTCTTTGAGATTACTTTCTCTGTCTTATGTTACATTAGGCGAAAAGATGCTTCAGACTCTACTTAATAGTTGTCCTTTGATTGTCAGTTTCGTATGTGATTATTGTGATGGGTTGGAAAAGATTGAACTGGTCAATCTTCAGAATATCAAGTCAATTTCCATTTGGAAAGGTAGAAACCAACAAGTTAAAATTCAAGCACCAACACTTGAACACTTGTCTTATTTTAGTGTTCCAAAAGAGTCTTCTATGTTGGATATGCTTGATGTTCCAAATTTAGTGTCACTAGAGTATAAGGGAGATCAAATTCCTGAGACTTTTGTGGATGCTAATTTTCAATGGAGTTGTTATCCTAAGAGACTCATCCTTGAGTCAACTAGTAAAACGATTTCATCTTTCATGGACCGTTTAATGTATATGAAGAGCCCAAATTATTCTACTCCTAATGGAAGCAAGTCTTTGCATAGTCAATTAAAAGACGTAAAAGTCTACAAATTAGATTTGATTGGGCAGCTTGTTGAGTTCAGAAGTGAGGAGCGGGCAACAAGGATCCTTAAGGAAGGGGAGAAATTTTATTTTACGTTAGAGTGGTGATGCAGTTCATTCTATTTCTATGTGCAAATTGAATGCACATATACTTGTATGTGTGCTTGGGAGTCGCTGATGGTTTATTAGTTTTTTTTATTTTACATGTTTTAAGCTTCGAGTCCTTCTACTACTTTACTTTTGTTCCAGTACTACTATGTAATAGTTTGCCCTTTCAATAAAAATGCCCCAGTTTGTTAGTCTTTTTTACTTATAGATGTCGTTCGACAGATGTTTTGGTAAGTCAGATGTGCCCCTTTCTTCGAGGCAGTTTCCAGTCTCCATTTTGAAAGATGTCACTCACAGTAGAGTTCTGAGTGAGACCTGTCTGTGGGGACTTATGTACAAAAGTTGTTGCACTAGTTTTCATTCCACAATTACGTGATGATGCCAACGCTGGTTTTCTTTTAACGAATTTTCTTAACATTCTATTTCATGGGTGTCTCAGAAAGACAATCTCCCCTCCCTATCACCTTTAATTTGTCGTGCATTCGTCTTCATTTAACTTTATACTCTTGTTGCTGAAAATTAACGTCAGAATTGAGAGCACCAGATAGGTTGAAGTGAGGGTTACTTAGTAATATTTAGCGCACATGGTGAATGTAACATATAATCAATGAGTTCTACTGAAACAAACATTTTCGACACAGAGCAGAGCATAAATAAGAGAAGTTCAGTTGCATATGTTCTGTTTTAGACTTGTGATATCTGTGAATTTTGTATCTTTTAAGAGATAAAATAGAAGCTGCAGTTCTCTGTATCTGACTCGAGGGACAAATGAGCTAGATGTCATACCAATTGTTGGAATGGGGGAACAAGGCAAAACAACTTGTGTGAGATTGTTGTATAATAATGAAGTCATTGTTTCTCATTTTGATGTTCGAGCATGGTACATCATTTCCCAAACATATAACTGGAGAGAGCTATTACGATATATTTTCAGCCAAGTTACTGGTTTCAAGATCAAGGTGGATGAGGTTGGCAAACTTGCTGATATGTTGCAGAAAAGATTATTGGGAAAGAGATATTTCATCGCATTGGATGATATGTGGGATGGTATGGAATGGGATGAGTTGCAATTATCTCTCCCAGATGATGAGAATATAAGTAGAATAGTAGTTTCAACTTGACTTGAGAAAGCGGGTGAGTATGTCAAGCACCACACCAATCCTTATTTCCTTCCATTCCTCACACTAAAAGAGAGTTGGGAACTGTTGCAGAAAAAAGTTTGAACTACATGACGTGAGTCTAGAAGTTGCAAGAAGATGCAAAGGATTGCCCCTAGCGGTAATCTTGGTAGCTGATATCATAAAAAGGAAGATGGAAGAATCTTGGTGGCATGAAGTTAAAAACTATGCATTTAAGTTATGATAACTTACCCGATTATTTAAAGCCTTGCGTTCTTTACATGGAGATGTTTCCAGAGGACCACATCATTTCAGCATCTTAATTGTCAAATTTTTGGCTTGCGGAAGGTTTCATGCAAAACGTCAAATCTGGAAGATTGGAAGAAGTAGCTGAAGGTTACTTGATGGATCTCATTAGTAAATT
The DNA here is from genome assembly GCF_900185275.1 of Solanum verrucosum. NCBI lineage: Eukaryota > Viridiplantae > Streptophyta > Magnoliopsida > Solanales > Solanaceae > Solanum > Solanum verrucosum. The sequence continues at coordinate 758,426 of NW_026019958.1, forward strand.
GAAACTTCTTAAGGTCTTGAATTTGAGTTCCCATAGAGTGGGTCGTTTGTTATCAGTTACATTGCAACCACTACTTGGCAGTTTCTGCAAATAAATTCTATTTTCATCCCGAATCACATCTTTTTCCCATCTAGAAACCTTTATTGTGCTGTGTCCATTCAGGCGTCCAGTGTTACCACCAATTTTTTGGAAAATGAAAACATTTGAGATTAATGATGCTGTTTTTGATTTGAAAACCAACAGGAAATGGATCTTTTAAGAATTCTCTAAATTGGAAAATTTGAGGATGTTAAGGCAAGTTGCGATTAAAATTGGTGGTGATGATATTACGGAGGTGTCCTAATCTTCAAGCACTTGAGATCAATATTTGGTGCGATGAAGATTGTGTAGAGATTTTTCAATTGGAGAGTCTTACCTAGGTTCAAATACTTTGCCTTCCCATTGACTCATTCAAGTTAAATATATCCAAGCTACAGTTGCATTCAAATTTAAAGAAGTTAGTACGATGGGGTACTCGTTTAGAAAGCATAATTTCTTCCATTGGGGTCTTCCAAATTTTATTCAATTGGAAGAGTGGTGCCTTGGAGATCTCACGTTCCATAAACTTAAGTTCCTGAAATTGGAGTACTTAAACATCTCAAGATGAGATGTGTCTGAGGAATCTTTTCCCCTTCTTGAAAGGCTTGTTATAAAAAAGTGTCACGAGCTCTAGGAGATTCCCCTTAGCTTTGCAGATATTCAAACACTGAAAAAGATTAAATTGTGCAAGAGCAAATCTCTGGAGGCCTCAGCTTTGAAAATTAAGGAAGAAGCTGAAGCTATTGGAGGACAGATCTAAGCAACCATTTCGACAAAGTACAACTTTGTGACTGATGTCAAACAGAAGCAGAGAAATCTTAACATCTGATGTGCAGCCAATAACATTTTTGCAGATCAGAAGATACATAATGTAAGGATATATTATGGTAGAGTCGAAGATTATGGTGTGGAATGTCAGGGGACGGAGAGGTGTTTAATTTGCAAAAGATTATACTTTGTACTGCCATCAATGGCCCTGGTGGTCGGCGGACTGCCTCCACCAGAGTACTCAGAAGTTTTAAAAACCACTCTGTCCACATCCATAATACAACCTCCACCCCTCACTACAAAGTACTCGGAAGTTTTAAAACCAGACCAAAACAACATGATTACGAAACCAATTCAGAGGAAAACAGTGGTATATTTACATGGAGAGCCTCAAATTACTTGGAAGTCATCAGAAGTTCAACACAATATGCAATTCTGGGAAAATAGGGCTCTTAGAAAATAGATATGCAGAGTAATCCCAGCACAGAGCGAGATCAAAAGGCCATGCAACATAGGGCTCTTAGAAAATAGATATGTCTTGATTCGACTATCATTACTGAAGGACTATGTGAAGATGATGTCGACCCACCCCAAAATACTATCTGAAGGTTCACAATCTATACTGTCAGACGAGGCCATTGAAGTGGAATCCTTGGTTTGTTCCAGAGGAGGAGACCTCCATAGCAGTAGCATGGATTAGTTTTCCAGACTTGCCACCTAATTTATTTGCCAGAGAAGCAGTTTCTCACTGGCTTCTGCAGTTGGAAAACCATTAACAGTAGATATGGCGACACAAAATATGACTAGAGCTAGTTGTGCAAAGGTAAAAGTTGAGGTAGACTAGACCTAAGAGAAATCAAAATTGCAGAAGAGGATGAGATGAAGTCAGAAGGGAAGTTAATTCTAAATGGATTACCATTAAGTTGACTATCTACCGAAATATTGCAATCATTGTTAATTACAAGGACATAGAGAAGCTAAATTACATCCAGAACTGGAAAGATATTCAGAGAGAATTGTGGGGAGAACAAGGACAAGGTGGGCACTGCTGCCACACAGACCAGAATATTGAGAAGTGGTAAAGTTGTTGGAAATACACAAAAAAAGCAGGAATGGATGCAGAGAAGAAGTAAATATGCAAAAGATAATAGGTACAGACAATGGCAAAAAAGAAGGAAGAAACTGGAAAAGATACCGAAGGTATCAATACTCATAATGCATTTGCAACCTTGCTAATTAATGACAACACAAAAGATACAGGGGATGCTACTAAAGCAACAAAGGAGAAAGGGGAGGAATTAGCATGAGAAAGAATAAGTTACATAAGGTATTAAAACTTTGCACAAGAAATGGTTGGCATGATTGAGACCCAAAGATTGGAAGTGATTGTGTTTCGATTTATAAAGTTTTGGTAAAGAGACAGGATTTAGCAGCCACCAGGTGCATTGCTTGTTCGAAATCTGCACCTAGTCAATTTAGTTCTAGAAGATCATTGGAAGAAAGGAGCATTGATCTCACAAAGCTCCTCTGGACAGCACAGTTGATATTGGCGGAAGATCAATTTATTAAACGATAGGATGCAGGAAGGCTAGGCACAGGGGCAGTTCCTCCTTACTGACAGTGGGAAGTATTCAATTACAAGTGACTATTTTACACGGTTTGGTAACCAAGCGAAACCGGATGTTGCTGATCTTGTCTGGAATTCTGTGTCACGACACCTGATCCTAAGCATAGATTGACCATGCTGATCTTCACAGGTTTTGCAAAAACAACTCAAATAAACAGAGTTCCAAAAACTCTACAACTGATTAAAAGTATTACATATTGAACAAATCATGACTAAGATAATGAAGCAACAACCTAACAAAGGGGACATTAACTTCTTGCCAGACGAAGTTCAACCTGATACTACGTACAAACATTCAAGGAAAAGAGAATCTTACTCAATCTTTTGTCACAACAAACCTTCAAGGTTCAAGCTACTCACTAAGTAAGATAATGAACTAGCATTCAAAAATATATGTTCTTGCATATGGAAATGGAAATAATATTAGCATATCATAGTGAACGTTGAGAACATGGAATAACCACGCTTCATCATTTTGATAAGTGCAATCAGTATGGGGCGTGAATCAGTTGTTTCTAACATCAGCTTTCAGTTCCTGAAAATTCAATAATACACATCTGTAGAAAGCGGCAGAAGCAAGGCTATCCCATGCGCAGCAGCCTACATTAACATGCATCAAAGATAACTTTGATTAGAGACTCTTATCTTAGTTAATTCAAAAGACAAGCTCTATTTCACTACCAACTACACATAAGACACATGAGACAAATGTATAAAGTGGAACTCTTACAAGTCATTAGTTACACAATTGCGACCATGTGAGCTTTCGCACACTTCATTCTTGTTGTGTCCCTGATCGTTTTGTAAAACCGGAGAAACTAGGCCCTCAAGGTAAGTTGACTCCACAGAAACAAGATCAGATCCAAACGTAGTAAACTTGGGATAGGTGATTGATTCATCCTTCAGATTGTACAACAGGAAAGTTTTTCCGCACATCAACAAAATTTTACCTTTATTTGAAATTAAATGGGGTGGATTAAACAAAAACATCAAACAAGGATGAGGATACCGAAAGGTAAACATCTTCATCCAAGATTCTTTAACCCCATACTCCTTCATAACCCAGACATCTAGGTCAGTTCCTTCATAATTGCCATTACGTATCACAGAAAGATTATTTTCCAACACTCCCAACTCAAAAACACCATCTTCTTTACTATAACAAGGTGTCTCTACCTTTTCCCATTTCTCATCAGCCAAATCAAGAGAAATGATGTTCCAACCCTTACGCCAAAAAGGACCCGTACAGTAAGACCTATAAGCCCAATTAAGCTTCCCATTCACAAACTTACCACAGTTAAAGGATTTCACCCAATCCCGGGGAAAATTGATGCTTCTCCAAGAATCATCCTTTAGACTATATATTTTGACGTAGTCTCCAAATAAAGGCAAACTCCCGTGAAGGTAAATACATGCAACTACCTTATAGTCATCATGAAACTCATCATATCCAAAACCATAATAAATCTTGCAGCATCCCTAAACTTGAATGTAAAATTAGGCAATATTTTGTGCTTTCTAATTGATGGATTCCATAGACACAATTCATTTGCCCTATTAGAAAGACAAATCAGTCCATTGACTGAACCTACAATAAACCAAAAATATGTTTTCATGGGATAATCCAAGTCTGATGTATCTAGAACAGAGCTATAAAGTAAAGATGTAAGAGAACATTCTTTCAGATTGAAGTTGGGTTGACTAAAACTCAACAAAAGCTTATGGTTAGCAGATACACTAAGATGGGCCTTGATAAATTCAGGGGTAGAGGTGAAAGCAAGACAAGATTTTGAAACAGTCCTAATTTTCAAGACGGAACTCACTGGAAGCCTTAAGAGGATGTCAGTATTGAGTTCCGGTGGAAGGATAGAGAATGGCAACATTGACTTTGTGGGTTTGCTTTGTTGATAGGCGGCTTCCGATTCCATTTGAGTTTATATGGACTGTGTACTACTGTCAGAGTCTTCTAATATACATCTTTAGAGGACAATTTAAAAAAACCTATTTTGGATATTATTCCCTTTTTTGCTATCGGATCACCCTATTCTAATATTCAATTTTCTTTAGTGTATGAAAAAAATGACTTCCAACATTATGTTGGAATGTTCCTAGGCTAATATTTCCATATTAATTTAAACATGATAGTTAAAGATTTTTCTACTTAATTAATTAGTTATCGATATAGTTTAACCAAATCTATTGATAAGATCTTTATCTTTACGCTTTATTTTAGATCATTAAAGAACTTGTATCTACCGGAACTTTTAAATTGAATCATTCAACAAAATTTTATTTGAACAAGGGAGTAGACATAATGAAAAAGTGGATCAGAAGCTACCTTCTGTAAAATTCTATTTCATATGATTTTTTCTGATAAAGTATGATATATAAAGGATTAACCACAACAATTATATATCCGGTTAAAGAGGATATACAAGATTAAGTTCGAGTCAAATGTCAACAAGAAGGAATGAGTTGGCTATGGTACATGGTAGATGGTTTGGAGCATTGCTTTGGGGTTACGCAAAATGAAAGTGGGGAGTTTGGTGCAATCAGTGATAAGGAGGTCCCTGTAAGAATAGTTAGGGAAAAGCATGGTACCCCATACACCTCACTATTTACTTTACGTTTTAGAACTGGCTATCTAATAGTTATAAATGCAATGTATTTTTTCCATATTTGACAAGAAAATGTATCCAGTGGAAGTACTCTTACAAGTCAGTACTTACACAATTGTGTCCATCTGAGCATCCTTCATTCTTGTTGTGTTTGTGATTTGTTCATTTTGTAAAACCGGAGAAAGTAGGCTCTCAAGGCAAATTGACTAGGCAGAAACAAAACTTATTAAACTTTGGATATCTGATTGACTCATCCTTCAGATTGTACAAGAAGAAATTTTGTCCAAACATAAGAAATTTGAAACTAAAAGTGGCACTGTAAACACAATACAAACATTTTTGTCCAAGATTCTTTAACAGCATACTCCTTTGTAACCGAAAGATGTAGTCTTGACAGGTTGGGGATTTTTTCTTTTACTCTGTCCGTTTCTGTTTCCTACTTAAAAAACAACTCTTTTGGAACACAGACAGATATTATAAATTTATACAGTCATCAAACTCTGTATAAACTTAATCCTGGGAAATCTCACCTTATCTCGCGTACCAAAATAAATTGATAGAATGAGTTTTATACATGGATTATGAAAAGGGTATATATGTGCCAATTGTGTAACGTCAGGGTATATATGTGTAATTTTTATAACAAGGGTATATGAGTTATAAATTACAAAGTTTAGGGTTTATCAGAGACCCTTTTCCCTAGAATTTAAGTGTCAATCGGAACAATTAAGGAAAAAAGGACAAATTATGCATTAACGAAACCAAAAGCTATAAATTCAAGAGTCACCTAATACTTTTTCCAGAGAGATCAACAAACTAATCATGACGAGAACCACATCTGACATATTGTCTGATTGTCTCATTCACAAAATACTCTGTTGGAATGTATGCGTCCACTAGTCTAGATGGGACCAGGTCCTCAGCACAGTTGCAATAACAGAAAATAAACTAAGTGCTGAAAGTAAAGATTGCACAACAACTTTACGTGGAAACCTCCTTGCTCAAGGGAGTAAAACCACGACCTGGCCTGCCAGGACTTTTCAAACTTCTTTCACTAATCTTCTCCAAGCAAAAGTAAAAGCAAGTTTACAAACCGAGATTAGCCTACTAATCCCAACTCTAAGCAATACCTCCTATTACTTAGATGAGCCAGAGCATATACAACACTGCCCACTAACCTTAGATAACTTAGACTTTTCTAAGCGGATACCACACAGCCCACTAAATCAACTAGCTCCTAGATGACTTAGACTTTGAATGAGCAGATACAACACTACTCACTAAATCGGCTAACTCTAACCGACTTAGACCTTTCCACACAGAAAAAAATATCTGAATCCTTTATAGACTAGGAACAGATTTACAATATAAGCACGGAAGTATAACTCCTAAGACACACTCAGATGCTTGCAGCTTGATCAGTTCCTAGTTGTGCTTGCCGGAGAATACTTCTTGAAAGTGAGTCTTTGCAAGTGTTCTTGAGAAATTTCAAGTTGCAAAAACTAACAAAACTCAAACTCAACAAAGACGCTTCAACACTTTATCAGGTCCCTTTGTTGAGCATGAGTATTGTTCTTCCTTGAAGATGGCCTTCTTTTAAAGCTTGTAAATTTTTCAGAGAAAATCTGAGTTTTTTTTTTTGCCAAGTCTTGAGTTTGTGTTTTGTTGGAAGAGACTATATTAAAATGAACACAAACTCCTTGGGACCGCCCATTGGTTGAGAGCCTGCTGTTTAGAAAGGTTGTGCACCTACCATATCAGAAGTGGCAGCTTTTCTGACAGATGTCTTGTCGTCCTTTCACATCGCAGTCTTGCAAGGACCAGGTCCCTTGCAAACTTCTCTTAATAAGTTCTTGAGAATACGTGCTGGCTCTCTCCTTTTGAATGAATGAATTAGTTTTTTTTGTGTGGATATATTTAGACATGAAAAGTTATTACCAAACGTACAAGCAACCTCCTTGCTTCTGCAGCTTCACCAACTTTCTGACGCAGACAGCTTTTACAGCACTTTGACAGCTGGACGAGTATCATACGCTGCAGAGGACCAGGTCCCTGCACTTGTGAGGAGATCATCAAAACATCTAGGAGCATTAGCACTTATCATACTCTCTTTTCTTAGTTTTAAAGAAGCAACCAAGATGAGCATTCTCTCCAAAACATGTTACGAGTCTGGTCGACTCATCCCAATTTGGAATTCAAAGTTGATTAATGACAATATGAAAAAAGTGGATAGTATCATGGAGAGATATCACGATGGAAAAAAAAATCCCTATAGAAAGGTTTGAATTATCTGACTCTAGTTATTCCCAAGAAATTTTTCCTTTGTTTGATAAGTGGCTTCACATTGCTCTTCAGAATGGTGTAAAAGATATCATCTTTGGAGTTCCTCGCTATACATCATACACCTTACCTATTTTCACAATCTTTGCAGCGAAATCTTTAAGAGAATTGGTTCTGAATGGTTTTAATTAGAAGCGTGTTCCGTTATCTAGTGATGTGGTGAACTACAATTCGTTGAGAAAGCTTTCTCTTTCTTATATAAGTTTAGACGATAACATGCTCCAGACTCTACTTAATAAATGTTCATTGATTGTCAGTCTCGTCCTAGAGCATTGTTTTGGGTTGGAAAAGATTGAGTTGTTGAATCTTCAAAGGATCAAGTCAGTTACTATTAAGACATTTAGAAACCAACGTGTTAAAATTGAAGCATCAACTCTTGAACACTTGTACTATTTTGATGCTGGGGAAGGGTATCCTATGTTGGATATTATCAATTCTCCAAATTTGGTATCACTAAAGTATATAGGAGATCAAATTCCTAAGATTTTTGTGGATGCAAATTTGCAATGGAATTGTCATCCTAGAAAAGTCTTCCTTGTCACAACTAGTAAAATGATTTCATGTTTTATGGATCGTTTAATGAATATGAAGAGTTCGAGTCATGAAAGCAGGCCTTTTGCGTAGTAAATTACAAGAAGTAACAACCTACAAATTTGATTGGGAAAATCAGAACTGGCATCCGGTAGAGTTCAAAAGTGGAAAGCTGGCTCTTTCTAGGGACAAATTTTATTTTTTATTGGATTGGTGATGCAGTCACTTTATCTCCAAATGCACTGTTTCATTTGTAAAAGTTATTAGATTTTCAGTCAAATATGTTCAAATTTGAAATATCTGTACACTGAGACACTACATTGGGTGTTCTGTTTTCTCTTCAGTTCATGTGAATTTACTATTCTAGATACAGTTAAGACCCTTGAGAATAGTTACTATATATATGATGACACCAGACATGGTTGCTATAGATCCGCTTCCGTTAAGGAGAAACTGTTAGTCTCCTAAACTAGTATGTTCGGTCCAAATACTACATTGGTCCAAACACAAGAGAAGTGGTCACTCTGCCCAGGTGTGAAAACAAGAATCCAATGGCTCTGCAAACACATAATTTACTCCCTGAAATCTATATTATTGAATGACCAATTTAACCCTATAATTGCCAGGTAAAAGTAGATAATAGATACTCAATCCGTTCCTTTTTAGTTGTCATGTATACTGAAAAAATACTTGTTCAAACAATTTACCTCCCCATATTTTAAGTATTGGAATATTGGCAGCAGTTACAGTGCATGTTTATGTTCAAGATGAAGTTGGAAGAAGCTGGGCTTATGGTATTTGTTGTATATCTATGGTGATTGCGATTATAATCTTTTTCTCGGGTACTAAAAGATATCGGTACAAGAGAAGTTCAGGAAGTCCTATAGTTCAAATATTTCAAGTCATTTTGGCTGCTACAAGGAAAAGGAAGATGGATGTTCCGTATGATGTTGTCATGCTATACAAGACTATTGTAGCACAAGGATATTTTGTGGATCATGATTTAAATCCAAATCCATGGAAGTTGTGCACAGTCACTCGAGTGGAGGAAGTTAAAATGATGGCTAGGTTGATTCCAATTTGGGCCACAACTATACTTTTCTGGACAACTTATGCACAAATGATTACATTTTCTGTTGAACAAGCTGCCACTATGGAACCTAGCGTTGGCAAATTCAAAATTCCAGCAGGCTCTCTTACCGTCTTTTTTGTGTCCGCCTTCTTAATCACTTTGATTATTTATGGCAGAAATTGAAAGGAAAACCAGGTATATATATACACATTCAAACACAACATTAACAAGTATGAATATGAGTTAATTAATTAGTACTACTTGTTTTGGTCATGCAGGTTTTAGTAGCCTTCAAAAAACAGCTTTAAGTCTTAGGCCTAACTCACAGCCCAAAAGCTAGCTTAAGGGGGGAGAGGATTGCCCAAGCCTTATAAAGAGTCCACCGATCTCATTAACCATCAATGTGGGACTTTTGTCATTCTTTGACACCCCACCTCACGTCCCATGCTGAGCATCTAGTGCGTGGACAATTTTAATTTTTTGGGGGACAACTTTGACTTTTGGGGGCCCGAACATTGGGTGAGATGGGCCCTGCTCTGTTACCATGTTAAATTAGATCTTAGTCCTAACTCACACCCTGTGGCAGATCTAGGATTTTACGATTATGGGTGTCACTATTTTTAATATAAACTTATGTCAATCAAAAAGCGTAATTGAGCGCTAAATTTTCTCAACAAGAGCATTTTTTTCCAGTTCAATGCCATAGCCAATCAGAATTCTTTGGGTTGGTTCAAGAAAAAAGTAGGAGGAACAATATACCTTCACATACTATTGTAATTACCAAAAAGGCAAACCAACAAGAAGGAGGATTTTTTTTTTTTTTTTGAGTTGGAGAACTTAAATGAAGTCGCTAGAAAATAATATTTTGCCTTCCCTTTTCATTTTTCCTAATTAGACCGATGAGAAAGAAAGAGTAAATAGACATGGAAGATCATGATTGTTTATATTTTCGAGAGATTAAGTTGCATAATAGACATGAGCAGTGGTTGATTCAAGATTCTAAAATTGTGGTTGCTTTTTTAAGATCGGGAAGTTAATGGGTGCTCAAGCACCCAGAGAACTCCATGTGGGTTCGCTCCTGCTCACACCCCAAAAGCTAGCTCAAAGGGGGATGATTGCACAAGCCTTATAAGGAGTTCACCCATCTCATTAATCACCAATGTGGACTTTTGTCATTCTTTAACAGAATAACACAAGTTGTCCATATAGGCCCAAGCACCCAGAGGTACATCGATTGGTCCACAAGTTTGAAAACCATGTTTAAAGTCCATTTTCTTTTTATAAAAAAATATTATAGTTATAGTACATTTATGCATGAAAAATAATCGACGTTTGTCCATCGATTTTTCTTTAAAAAAATATTAGAAAATCATTGAAAACCGACCGAGTCTATCAATTTTTTTCCCGATATTACCGGAAAGCATATGATTATACAAAGTTTCCTTCTACATATTTATAAAAAAAATATTGTGTGCTACCCCCTTTATTTTGACATATTTATTTTGAATTGATAACTATTTTATATTGGGAAAATTGTATGAAATAGCAAACTATTAATTCAAATTAAATACTATAGACATAGTTTATTTTAATTGTAATTCGCAGCAAACATCCCCTTTTTTTGCCATCTGATTGGATATATAATTAGCCATTTTATACATTTCGGTATAAAATGTATAAAATGCGTTAGTGTTTGTATAAAGCGAGAGAAAAGTGTATATACAAATACAAATACATATATTTTCGTCCTATACACTTATAATTATACAAATACAGATCTTATTATACAAATTACAATGTGTAAATGAATTTATACAAAACTGAACAATTTGTATAAAATTGGATATTTGTAGCGAATTATACAAATCAAAAGCTCCATAGCAAGCATATAATTTGTTATGGAGCACAATTATGCAAACTATAACTATAACATATAAATATGATTTTTATGTTTGCTATATGTGAAAGTTGCTCTTATATATTTTATGTAACTTCTAAATATTTAAATTTTATTTCAAAATAATTAAAAAAATATATGTGAATTCACTATCAAACATTAATTGGTTTAATTAGTTTGACTCATTTTAGGAAGCAACCAAAATAAATTGATAAAAGGAGTTTTATATGAATAGGGTTTTAGTATATGTATAACTAGATGCATATAAGTAAAATCAATTCTCAATTTTCATCAACCATGGAAAATTCAATTCCGTTTCTGCCAGCCGAACTCGTTAATGAAATCCTCTCGAGGCTTCCAGTAAAATCCCTCTTGAAATTTAGGTGCGCTTCAAAATCTTAGTTTGCTTTGATCTCTAGTCTGAATTTGTGAAAACTCATCTCAGCTTAAATGCCAATAACAACGAATACGCCCACCATAAGGTTATGATGTTTGAATGTACTGTGTGCAACTTTCAAGATTGTAGTGTTAGCTCTTTATTTAATAACTCATTTATCGAGGCAAACGACTTGGATTATCCCAGGCAAGTTCCATGTGGTGTTTATATTGTAGGTTCTGTCAATGGATTGATTTGTCTTGTTAGTCGGGAGAAGGAATTGTTTCTCTGGAATCCATCAATTAGAAAGTACAAGAAGTTGCCTAATCCTAAAACTAAACTACTTTGGCGTATTTCCTCCGAGTATATGGCTTTGGATATGATAAGTTTCATGATGATTATAATGTAGTTGATATTTTTATATATAACAACATTTCACTTCATATTGAGGTAAAAAGATATAGTTTAAAAAGTGATTCTTGGAGAACGGTTGATAATTGTCCAAGTATAGTGCCACTACAGCAGCCAGGTAGGTTTGTGAATGGGAAACTTCATTGGATTACTATTATAGATCCTAAACTGTGTATTAAACGAAGCATCATTTCTTTCGATTTGGCTGATGGGAAATGGGGAGAGATGGAACTACCTTGTTATTGGAAAAGAGAAAGAGGTGCGGTTTTGAGCATGGGAGTGTTGGGAAGTAATTTTCGGTCTGTTGTGATTGTGACGAAACAAATATGTTAGATGTTTGGCTTATGAAGGAGTATGAGATTAAAGAATCTTGGACGAAGATGTTTACTATCAAGATTCCGGAGGATCAATCGGTGTATGGATATCTTGGGCAAATACGTTTACACATGGCAAGTGGAAGTGAAATTTTGGTTGTGTTTGGATCAAGTTTCATGATATACAATCCAAAGGGTGACCTGCTCAGATCTTCAAAGGTTATTAACTTTAATAATTGGGGTGAGGCGGAAATCAACATTGAAAGCCTAGTTTGTCCTTTTTCTACCGTAGGGACTGAGGATGCAACAAAAAAAGAAGCTCAGGTTGAGAAACAACGAAGTAACATATAACTTGTAAGAGTACTTTCTTGCCAAGTGTTGTTGAATTATGCTTATTTTTAAGACTATGTTGCCAGGGGAGCTTGTTATTCATTTTCCCTTGTGCTCTATTTTCAAGTAACAATAATTTTTTATTCAACTTCATGCTAAATGGCGCTGGAAATTGTTTCTCTTATTGAGCAGTGTTTTGAGCAGTTGTTATACCTCGAGACAGTGTAAAAACCAAAGAAGCACCAAGGACTTGAAAATCTTAGCTTAGGTCCTACTTAGAGTTGTTTTTGATCTAGGACGACTTCATTAATTTTTTCGACTGATAAAAACTTAACCAGGGAAAACAGAGGAATCTCATCAATTCTTGTACAAGGATCAAGGTCGGGTAAAGTATCTAGTTTTGTCTTTTCCCTTGCTCCGAATAGCTAAGTGTTCATTTTCTTGCGGGCTGGTTTTGGTCTTCCCTTGCTGCTAATTGATAATTGTCTTTTCTTCGGGACTATCTTCTCTTCTTCCACTTTGGTAGTAACATTAACATAAGAAGGACGACATTGCAAGGAGAGTGTATTTTAGGAATCTAATTTAGCTCGTAATATTGTTGTAACGGAAGATTTCCTTCCCTTGAATTCCTGTTAGTATAAGTAGCAGATGTAATATTCCATCTGCTACTTATCTTAAAAACTTCCCAACCCTCCGAAATGACCCTTTATGCATCTTTCCAACATTATGTTGTAAGATACCAGCGAAAACTTGTTTGATCAATTACCCTATGCTAATATAGAATAAACAAATGAAGTAAATGTCAGTAGTTCCTTTGGTTATGTTTTTCCCTTTTAATTGTTAATGTTTCCATTTTTTTAACCGTTTTCTACAAATTGCAGCTACAATATATGAAGCTAATAATAGAGCACGTAACCCGCACCAGAAAGATATATGCTGGAATGTATGCGTCCACCAGTATCAATAGTATCAATGGAACCAGGTCCTCAACACAGTTGAAACTAAAACAGTAAAGAACAAGTGCTGAAAAGTAAAGATTGACAAGAGAGTTTACGTGGAAACCTCCTTGCTCAAGGGAGTAAAACCACGACCTGGCCTGCCAGGACTTTTAGAACTGCTTTTCACTAATCTTCTCTAAGCAAAAGTAAAAGCCAGTTACAAACCAAGATTAGCCTGCTAATCCCAACTCTAAGTAACACCTCCTACTACTTAGACGAGCTAGAGTAGATACCACACTACCCACTATATTAATCCTATCCTGATTAATATAGATTTTAGAGTAAGAACCAAGTTAACTCTAACTCAGAACTCACAATGATTCACACAAGTTGAAACGTTTCTTATCACAACGAAACGAATCCTACAATGTAAGCACTATTACAAGCAAACAAAATAACAGCTAGTACAAGAAGCTCTTGAAGCTATCGATCAGATCCCTTGATGTTCTTGAAGCTTAAAAAAAACTTTTTCCCTTTTGAATGAATGAATGATAATGTTGTTTGTTGTTTGATATATACCATGAAGAAATACTACCAAACGTACAAGCAACCTCATTGCTTTTGATTGGTGGAGTACTTTGCAGCTCACCAACTTTCTGACGCAGACAGCTTTCAGCTGTCTGGTACTTTAACCACTGGACGAGTATTCAAACTCTGCAGAGGACCAGGTCCCTGCACTTGTGAGGAGATCATCAAAACATCAAGGAACATAAGAACTTATCAATACATGACCGTTGTTTCTGAAGGGCAAGCATATTCAAAAAAGTTATTCTGAATTAGCACATTGCAGGAATTCGAAGATGTCGAGCCTAAACAACTTTGAGCAAAGATGCTCCATTTTGTACTAAGTTGTCTATCTCTGTCATATACTAATACAAACTTAATATAGTTTATTAATGCATTCAAGCAGCTATTTATTCCTTAAATATTTCCTCGTTGGTGATCTTTAATGCATTCAGAACAGGCAAACTACATTCGATGTTCTGTTATTCTCTTCAGTTCATGTGAATTTACTATTCTAGTTTCATTTTAAGGCCTCAAAGTACGTATGTAGTGTGTCGAAAAGAGAAGTTAAGTTGCATATAGTTTTGTCTTAACTAGTAATTTATGTGATGTGTGCGTCTTTTCTTAATTGGTAGGAGGAGATAGAACCATAAAACATTCTTTTAATGCAAAAATCCTTTGATGATTCAGTCGTTGTCTATCTTTTCAATATTCTGTTCAAATTAAAATAGAGCAGGATCATGAGTGTACGACATAATAACAGTTGGCTATATCATTGACTGCGTGTTAGGAAGAACCATGGACATGATGATGTGAGGTTCATTGTTTTTAAATATGAACAAAAGAGAATTGACCTCTCTAGATCAATAATGTCCTTAATCTGCCAAGGACCATGCATTTTGTTGTTGATCAGGTTAACCATCAGTTAGGAGTTACTATGTATCCAAATACTACAAACAAGAGCATGTAGTAGGGATACTGTCATGAATCATTTCAAACATAAAAAAAGATCTTTTCACTTCACCTGGTGTTATGGCAGAGTTATGTACTTAACCAGTGAAACCTTACTGCCAAGTGTTTTCAGTGGACATTGTGCATTCTGATTGATGTTTCTGTACTACTGTTAAGAAATTCAAACCTCAAGCTCGAGAACGTAGTTTTACGGCTCCTGCAAATACATTGGTGCACTTCCTTCAATGCAGGTGTGATAACAGGAATCCAATGGCTCTGCAAACACATAATTTACTCCCTGAAATCTATATTATTGAATGACCAATTCAACCCTATTGCCTCTAGGTTAAAGTAGATAATAGATACTCCATCGGTTCCTTGTTAGTTGTCATGTATATTAAGAAAATACTTGTTCAAAAAGAGTTGTCAATTTAAACAATTTACCACCCCAAGTTATGATGAGTGTAAGAGCCTGTTTGGATTAGCTTAAAAAAAGTAGCTTTTAAGTCAAAAATAAAAAAATCAAACTGAAATGACTTTTAAGTCAAAAAAAAAAAGAGTAGGGGAGACCTACTTTTGGTTTCTGACCTATTTTAAGTCATTTTTGACTTATTTTAAGTCATTTTTTTACCTTGCCAAACACTTCGTAATTTATTTCAAGTCATTTTTAACTTGTTTTTTATATTTGTCAAACACTTCCAGAAGTAAAAAATGGACTTAAAAGTAGGTTTGACCGATTTTTAAGCCAATCCAAACGGGCTCTAAGTCCTAAGTACAGGTTTAGAGCTTTATAGTGACACGTGGCAGAGATGTTGGCATTTAGACAGTGTAGTATACTTGATACTCACCTCATGAGGACCAGGTCCTCCTTTCTGTTTGAAACTCTTCCTGTGTGATTAAACCTTCCGTTCAGCTAAACACACCATGAGTGTATACCTGCATTAAGGTATCAGAAGTGAATTCTTTTATGACAAGCAGTAAAACAAGTATAGATACCTGCCCTCCTTAACATAATCAATAAGAAGGATTTCTTTGTGCAAATCTGTCGAGGGGTCAGGTGATTTTGTGCATCCCTAGTCTCATCTGTTTTTGATGAAGAATTCTTTACTTAATGGTTTTGTAAAGTTATCAGCCAACTGGTCTTCAGTTTTGCAAAACCTCATTACCACATTCTCCTTTTCAACATTGTCCCTTAAAAAGTGATGCCTCACATCTATATGTTTTTTCCTCTTATGCTGGACAGGATTCTTGGCCATATTCATGGCACTGGTGTTATCACAGATGAGAGAAATAGTGTCTTAAAGTACACCAAAGTCTTCTAGCTGCTGCTTGATCCATAATAGTTGTGCACAACATGATGCAACAGCCACATACTGCCTCTGCAGTAGACAATGCCACAGAATTCTGCTTTTTTGTTCCCCATGAAATCAAAGCTGATCCCAGGAAGTGTGCCATGCCTGATGTGCTTTTTCGATCAACAAGAAAACCTGCATAATCAGCATCAGCATAACCTATAAGATCAAAAGAGTCATCCGTACGGTAGAAGAGGACCAGGTCCTGAGTTCCCTTCAAGTATCTTAGGATACGTTTGGCTGCTTTCATGTGAGACTCTTTTGGTGCTGCTTGAAATCTTGCACACATCCCTACACTGAACACTATATCTGGCCTGCTTGTAGTGAGGTACATGAGTGACCCAATAATTCCCCTATACATGGTCTGATTGACCTCCACGCCATATTCATCTCTATCAAGTTTCACACTTGTGCTCATAGGAGTATCCAACACCTTTGCCTCAAAAAGATTAAATTTCTTGAGCAGATCTTTGATATACTTTTCTTGGCATATTGAAATGCCTTGAGAGGTTTGTTTGATCTGCAAGCCTAGGAAGAAAGTGAGTTCTCCCATCATGCTCATTTCAAACTCACTTCTCATCAGATCAACGAATTCTTTGCAAAGTAAATCTGTAGTGGCTCCAAAGATGATATCATCCACATAAACCTGCACAATCAACAACTTCTTTCCTCTGGATTTCAAAACAGTGTATTATCAATTTTACCTCTTTGAACCCATTTGCAAGAAGGAATTTTGACAAGCGTTCATACCAAGCTCTAGGAGCGTATTTCAACCCATACAGAGCCTTGTCTAACTTCAGCACATGATTTGGCAGTCCTGCATCTTCAAAGCCTGGAGGCTGCTTGACATATACTTCTTCCTTTAGATTCCCATTCAATAAAGCACTCTTGACATCCATTTGAAACAGTTTGAATTCCATGTGAACGGCAAATGTATTAAGATTCTAATGGCTTCCATTCTGGCTACAGGAGCAAAGGTCTCATCATAATCAATTCCCTCTTCTTGGTTGTAACCCTGTACCACCAATCTTGACTTATTTCTAGTAATGATTCCATGCTCATCAAGTTTGTTTCTGAAGACCCATCTGGTCCCAATAATGGTTTCGTCGAGTGGTCTGGGGACCAGGTGCCATACCTTGCTTCTCTCAAACTGATGAAGCTCCTCCTGCATTGAAGTTACCCAATCTACATCCTTCAAAGCTTCCTTGATGTTCTTAGGTTCAATGGATGATATGAATGCTGAATGTGCAACTAGATTTCTTGATTTAGACCTAGTTTGAATTGCTGAGTCAAGTGGAGAGGTGAGATTATCTAGTGGATGTGAAGATTGATGTTTCCATCCAGACTTACTGGTAATCTCTTGTTCTCTGTCAGCATCAGAATTACCTTCATCTTCTTCAAGATTTTGAGACACTGTTTCTTGAGATAAACCTGAGGGACCAAGTCCTCCTAAGTGTTCTACATTATTTTCTTTTGTGCCCTGATCATCCTGTTGCTCGTTCATCAGCTCCTCACACTCGTAGTCCTCATTGTTCTCATTTCTTATACCCAATTCATCAAACTTGACGTGCATGCTTTCTTCAACACACAAAGTTCTTTTGTTGAACACCCTGTACGCCTTGCTTGTAGATGAGTATCCAACAAATACTCCCTCATCACTTCTGGCATCAAACTTGCCTAAATCATCCTTTCCATTTTTTAGCATAAAACATTTGCACCCGAATGGCTTGAGATGAGCAATTGAGGGCTTTTTGTCATTTAACAACTCATAAGGTGTTTTCTTGATGATTGATCTGATAAGACACCTGTTTGTCACATAGCAAGCTGTATTAACTGCTTCAGCCCAAAAATTCACTGCAAGTTCTGAATCAATCAGCATAGTTCTAGCAATCTCCACCAGAGTTATGTTCTTTCTTTCAACAACTCTATTTTGCTGAGGAGTTCTTGGTGCTGAGAAGTTGTGATTGATTCCATTTTCTGCACAAAACCCTTCAAGTATAGAGTTTTCAAACTTCGTACCATGATCAGATCTGATACTAGCTATCTTGCAATTTATCTTCAATTGGATGGCTTTGGCAAAAGTGATCAGAATTGCAGCAGTCTCATCCTTTTTCCACAGAAACATATTCTAGGTGTACCTGGAGAAATCATCAACTATCACAAGAATATATGTTTTACCTCATCTGCTTTGAATTCTGATAAGTCCACACATATCCACATGGAGAAGTTCCACAGGTCTGATAGTGCTCACACCCTTTTTTACCTTGAAAGAAGATCTTGTTTGTTTGCCTTTTACACAGGCGTCACAGACTTTGTCATTGGAGAACTTCAGCTTTGGTAGTCCGCGGACCAGGTCCCCTACAACAAGCTTGTTAAGTAAAGAGGTACTTACATGACCTAGTCGTCTATGCCAAAGATTTGCATCATTAGTTTGAGCACTCAGACATAACAAGCTAACTCTTTCAATAGAATCAAGATCAGCAACATACATATTTTTGACTCTTTTTGCAGACATCACAATTTTCTTAGTTGCACAGTTTGTAACCACACACCTTTCAGACATGAACTTGACTTCATTTTCTTTATCACAGATTTGTTAAATGCTCAAAAGATTGTATTTTAAACCCTCCACATAGTGTACATTATTTATTGAATTATCAGTCAATCTTCCTATTCTACCAATACCAAGGATAGAGCCCTTCTTTCCACCACCAAACGATACACCACCACCTTGGTGTGCTTTCAAAGAGAGGAAGTTTGGAGTGACTCAAGTTGTCATGCCCCGAGCCTACACCCTGGACGTGGCCGGCATTCGAAGACCATTGCTGCCCCCCCAAGCGAACCCTTGGCATGACTTTCTTAACTCAGCGGAAACATAACTCAACAGAATAACTCCATGCAATGCAAGGACACAAAACAACTTAACTGATAAAAAATATGGCCTAAAAAGGCAACTCGAGTCCCAAAATAGAATATTTACATATATACATAGATGAGAGACTCAAAACTATCTGATTGACTATCTATGAAGCCTCTATAACACTGATATGGATGTTGGGACAGACCCCGCAACACCCTAATAAAACAAAACTAAGAGAACAAAATAATCGAGTCCTCCGTGAAGCAAGTAGGCTCACCACTGACTTCGAAGAGCTCAACTAGATCAATGCCATGCTGGATGCTGATCCTGGGTACCTGTGTCTGCATCATAATAAGATGCAGGCCAACTAGCATCAGTACATGGAATGTACGAGTATGCGAGCTGGAAAACTAAGCAACAAAGGCTAGAAGGAAATCTAAAAGAAACTGAATA
This sequence comes from Solanum verrucosum, assembly GCF_900185275.1. NCBI lineage: Eukaryota > Viridiplantae > Streptophyta > Magnoliopsida > Solanales > Solanaceae > Solanum > Solanum verrucosum. Next base: position 777,906 of record NW_026019958.1, read on the forward strand.
ACTTACCTGGCTCAACTCAACTCAACCTGACTGACTTCCTTCAATATAAGGCAATTTAAAACAAGTGCGATATAAAGAAAGACTGTTTAAAACCTGCTATAAACTCTGTGTGTATACAAAGATACAATAAGCCTAAGATGTATATAGAAATACAAATGAACTGATGTATATAAATATACAATAATTTCTGTGTATAAAAATACAATAACTGTTGTGGAGTTTCTCTAACCGACAACCATCACATAGAGCTATAGTGATGATACAACGATCGACCTCACGCTGCTAGATCATCCTATACCCGGCCAAAGGTGTAACATCCGACAATTTAAATGAATATGAAGAAGCTTGAAATTGGAAGTAGTCATTTTTGGAAAAATTCAGAATTTGGAAATTTGGCTAAGTTCAGAATCTGGAAATTTGGCTAAATTCAGAATCTGAAAAATTTGGTTAAGTGTGGAAAAAAATGAGTTTTTGGTCAACTTCAAACAGTCATAACTCCTGGCTCAGGATGATTTAGGTGAATTTCCAGATATGTTTGGAAAACCCTTGGAATGACCTTTCCAACGTCACTGAGTTTGCTCGATCCCGAGTTTGCATGAGTGAGTTATGCCCTTTAGAAGTTGGGTAGTTGGTAGGGATTTCCGTCCGGAAATTTTTAAGGGTATTTTGATCTTTTCCCTAATCAATTGTTTTGGTTATATTAAAGTGTTAAACTGATTTTAGATCAGTTTGTCTCATTTTTTTAAAGAGTAAAGAGCTAGGGCTTGGGAGAGAAGAGAGAAAGAAGAGAAGGAAGAGGAGAAAGAGAAGAGCAATCAAGGAGATCATCGTGGATATCGTCGGGGGTGATCCCTACTAGGTATGTGAGTTCATAGTTACGGGTTGATTTTTTCCCCCACACACCAAACTCATTTTATTATTGAGAAAAGATTGGTTGTGTTATTTGGAGTTGTTGGTTGTGTTGTTGATATTGTTAATTGTGTTGTTGAAGTCCCTTGTTGATTTGGGACATGATTTGGTTGTGTTTTTGAGTTGAATCTATTGTATGTAAGTTCATAGTGTTGGTTGGTTCATACCCCCACACACCAACTCGTTTTTAATTCTAAGAAAAGATTTATTTTGGTTATTGGAGTTGTGTGTTGTGTTGTTGAAGTTCTTGTTGATGAGGGATATGTTTCCGGTTGTGTTCTTGAGTTGAATCTATTGTATGTTGAGGGGTTTTATGTTTCTAAGTGATTGGGGCTGAAACCATTGAAGTTGAGGGCTGGCGCGCCTGGCAGAGTGCCCAGCAGGCCCCTTTGAAGTTGAGGGCTGGAGCCTGGCAGAGTGCCTAGCAAGCCCCTCTGAAGTTTGAGGGCTGGCGCCCCGCACCTCTTAGAGCGCCAAGGACGCCAATCCTTCCCATTACCTTTATTCCCCACTTTTTCATACATATTCCTTGGTAAAGTACCTATGTTTTATAGTTGTTTCCAATACTTTAAGGTACATCTTAACATCCCAACCTCATCCATAACATGCGATCAAACACCTTGAATTCATAATCCGATTCAAGGAGAGTTAGTTTCCAAGTCAAATGAAGTTAGACCCAAGCTTAGAAGTTAAGTAAGTCAAAGCAAGTTTTTTTAAGTTGTTCCAGAGTCTTTAGTGAATGTTTTAACTTCATATTTAAGACTCAAGTTTCAAGTCAAGTAAAGGGTATAGAGTTTCAAGCCAAGTGAAGAGTCTCAAGTTTCAAGTTAAGTCAAGAGCATAAAGTCGAGTCCATTTCTCCAAAGTTATTAGGGAACTATGTATTTCCCAAAGAAGTTTCTAAATGTTTTTACATTTAAGTAAGAAAGGAACATCGATTCCAAAAGAGCCTTTCGGCTAGATTTTGAGTAATTATCTCAAGTTAAAGAAAGATGTGTTTAAAGACACTTATGAGCCAAAGTATTTTTGGGAGTAGTATTGAGCACTGAATTGGGGACACGAGTTCATATTAACTCAACTCTCCATAAGAACCATGCGCCAACATGGGATTTCTCGGGTCATACTTCTTAGATGATCACGAAAGTTAAGCTAGTGGATCCACTTAGTAAAGTTAGCTTCCTATATCACGGCAAGGTATAGGATGGTCCTTGGGCAACGTGAGGTAAAACGTTGTATCATCACTAGGGCTCATAGTGGTGGTTGTCGGTTAAAGAACCTCCCACATAAGTTATATTACTTTTATATAAGTAAAGTTGAGTTGTTATTGCTTTATCATTAACAAGCTAAGTTGTTTATACTGTTTTACAAACCTTATATATTGCATGTGTTTTATTGCTTTATATATTGAATTCAGTTATTCATGAGTTGTACAGAGCCAAGGTAAGAGTTCCTTTTTACTATTTTCAAGCTTAAGTGGTTGTTTAGCTTTCCAGCTCGCATACTCGTACATTCCATGTACTGATGCCAGTTGGCCTGCATCGTCTTATGTTGCAGACGCAGGTACCCAAGATCAGCATCCAGTACGCCGTTGATCTAGCTGAGCACTCCAGTGTCAGTGGTGAGCCTCCTTGCATTCCGGAGGACTCAATTATTTTGTGTTCTTAGTTTTGTTTTATTAGTGTGTTGCGGGGTCTGTCCCAACACCCCTCTCAGTATTTTAGAGGCTTCATAGACAGTTAGTCAGTTAGTTTTAATTCTCTCATCTATGTATATATGAAATATTCTATTTTGAGATTTGAGTTGTCTTTGTTGCCAAATTTTATAAGTTAAGTTATTTTGTAATCTTGCATTTGCATTGAGTTATTCTGTTGGGTTAGGTTTTCAGTGAGCTAAGAAAGCTAGGCCAAGGGTTCGCTTGGGGCCATAAATGGTCTCCGGGTGCCGGTCCCGCCCAGGGTGTAGGCTCGGGGCCTGACAAACTTGGTATCAGAGCCCAGAGTTCATGAGTCCTAGGGAGTCTATGAAGCCATGTCTGTAGTGTCCTAGTTATCGGTGTGAAGCGCGCCACATATATAATTGGGAGGCTACAACATTTAGGAAGATTTCTCACTTTTTTCACACTCATTTCGTGCGTTGGAGTTGATCTCTAAAAAGTTTCTTTCTAATCCGTGCTTGCGCGTGTTTTCTGATAATCATGCCTTCACGAAGATTTAGTAGAGGGCGACTTCTTTGACGTTATGTTGATGATCAAGAGTTACCTTATGCCCCGGGAGTGCAAGATCAAGGGGAAATTTCTAATGCCGAGTTCAGAGAGGCAAGTAGAATTCTGAGTCAAGCTGTAACTAATCAAATTGGTCAGCAAAAAGGAGCTCGACATGAAGGAGCTGACACTTCAAGGATTCGTTAGTTCTTGGGGATGAATCCTCCGAGTTTCATGGGTTCGAGTACTACTGAAGATCCAGAAAACTTCATTGAGGAGTTGAAGAAGATTTTTGATGTGATGCATGTGGCAGATATTGAGCGGGTTGAACTAGCTGTGTATCAATTGAAGGATGTTGCTAGAACTTGGTTCGACCAGTGGAAAAGGGGCATAGTTGAGAATGCACCACCTGCGAGTTGGGCCTGTTTTGAGGAAGCTTTCTTGGGGCATTTCTTTTCTCGAGAATCGAGAGAGGCCAAGGTACATGAGTTCCTCACACTTAAGCAGGAGTCCTTGAGTGTTCATGAGTACAGTCTGAAGTTCACACAACTATCCCGCTATGCTCCAGAGATGGTGGCGGACATGAGAAATAGAATGAGCTTGTTTGTTGCTGGGCTATCTCGGTTGTCAAGTAAGGAAGGTAGGGCTGCAATGCTTATCGGGGACATGGACATATCAAGGTTGATGGTTTATGTGCAGCAGGTTGAGGAAGAGAAGCTGAGGGACATAGAAGAGTTCAGAAATAAGAGAGCTAAGACCGGTAACGAGTCCGTGCAGCAGAGAGGTAATTCAAATCGTCTGTCCTTCCAGCAAAGGCAAAAGGGACCTGCTCCATCATCTGCTAGAGCACCTGCACCCCGATACAGAGGGGAATTTAATGGCCAGAATTTGAAGGACTTCAAGGCTAGACCAGCACAGTCTTCGGGTAGTGTGGCACAAGGAGGTAGTTTGTTTCCTGCATATGCTAGGTGTGGTAGAGTCCATCCAGGGAAGTGTCGTCAGGGCCAGACATGTTGCCTTAAGTGTGGACAAGAGGGTCACTTCATGAAGGAGTGCCCTAAGAATAGCAAGGTAGTGGAAATTTGGGCAGTAGGGCCCAATCTTCTTCAGTTGCTCCCCAGACAGGATGGCACCTAGAGAAGCTACTTCTAGTACGAGCGGAGGAGCAAACTGCCTCTATGCACTCACCAATCGTCTTGAGCAAGAGAACTCTCCAAATGTGGTCACTGGTATGATCAAAGTCTTTGCTTTTGATGTGTATGCTTTGCTAGACCCAGGAGCAAGTTTATCGTTTGTAACCCCTTATGTTGCAAATAAGTTTGATGTTCTTCCTGAAAGACTTTGTGAACCCTTTTGTGTTTCTACACCTGTTGGGGAGTCTATTCTAGCAGAAAGAGTCTATCGTGATTGTCCCGTTCCCATCAATCACAAGAGCACCATGGCTGATTTGGTTGAGTTAGACATGGTAGATTTCGATGTCATTTTAGGTATGGATTGGCTTCATACCTGTTATGCATCATTAGATTGTAGAACTCGAGTGGTCAAGTTTCAGTTTCCGAATGAGCCAGTCATAGAGTGGAGTAGTAGTTCAGCAGTGCCTAAGGGTCGTTTCATTTCTTACCTTAAGGCAAGAAAGTTAGTTTCGAAGGGTTGTGTCTATCACTTAGTCTGAGTTCATGACTCTAGTGTTGAGATGCCTCATTTTCAGTCAGTTCCTATAGTAAGAGAGTTTCCAAAAAATTTTCCTGGTGATCTACCCGGAATTCCTCCTAAGAGAGAAATAAAGTTCAGCATAGATCTCATTCCTGATACTCGTCCTATCTCTATTCCGCCTTATAGAATGGCACCAGCAGAGTTGAAAGAGCAGTTGAAAGATCTCCTAGATAAGGGTTTCATTCGACCAAGTGTCTCGCCTTGGGGCGCTCCGGTCTTGTTTGTAAGAAATAAATATGGTTCCCTTAGAATGTGTATAGATTACCACCAGTTGAATAAGGTTACCATCAAGAATAAGTACCCTCTTCCGAGGATTGATGATCTTTTCGATCAGCTTCAGGGTGCCATTTGTTTTTCGAAGATTGACCTCAGATCAGGCTATCATCAATAAAGAGTAAGGGAATGTGATATTCCAAAGACAGCTTTCAGAACCAGGTATGGTCATTATGAGTTTTTAGTCATGTCATTTGGTTTGACCAATGCACCGGCAGCTTTCATGGACTTGATGAATATAGTCTTCAAACCTTATTTAGATACGTTTGTTATCATCTTCATTGATGACATACTAGTCTATTCAAGGAATGAAGAAGATCATGCTAGTCATCTCAGAACAGTTCTTCAGACGTTGAAAGATAAGGATTTGTATGCAAAATTTTCTAAGTGTGAGTTTTGTCTTAAGTCTGTGGTGTTCCTAGGCCACATTGTGTCCGGTGATGGAATTAAAGTTGATACTCGAAAAATTGAGGCAGTGCAGAATTGGCCTAGACCCACATCTTCAACTGAAATTAGGAGTTTCTTGGGATTAGCTGGCTATTATAGAAGGTTTGTTGAGGGGTTCTCGTCTATTGCATCTCCTTTGACCAAGTTGACTCAGAAGACAGTGAAATTTCAATGGTCTGAAGCTTGTGAGAAAAACGTTCAGGAATTGAAAAAGAGGTTGATTACTGCTCCAGTTTTGACGCTACCAGAAGGTTCTCAAGGTTTTGTGGTGTATTGTGATGCATCTAGAGTTGGTTTGGGTTGTGTCTTAATGCAGAATTACAAAGTTATAGCTTATGCCTCTAGACAGTTGAAGGTTCATGAGAAGAACTACCTAACCCATGACTTAGAGCTAGCTGATGTAGTATTTGCTTTGAAGATATGGCGTCATTACTGTATGGTGTGCATGTTGATGTATTTACTGATCACAAGAGCCTTCAATATGTGCTTACTCAAAAAGAGCATAATCTCAGACATAGGAGGTGGTTAGAACTACTCAAGGATTACGACCTGAGTATTCTTTATCACCCAGGTAAGGCTAACGTTGTTGCTGATTCTTTAAGCAGGTTGTCTATGGGTAGCACCGCCCATATTGAAGAAGGAAGGAGAGAGTTAGCAAAAGATGTGCACAGACTGGCATGCCTGGGAGTCAGACTTATAGATTCCGCAGAAGGAGGAATAGCGGTGGCGAATGGGGCCGAGTCATCATTAATGTCAGAAGTGAAAGAGAAGCAAGATCAAGATCCCATTTTGCTTGAGTTGAAGGCAAATGTTCAGAAGCAAAGAGTATTAGCTTTTGAACAAGGGGGAGATGGTGCATTGAGATATCAAGGTAGATTGTGTGTACCTATGGTAGATGGACTCCAAGAGAAGATTATGGAGGAAGCTCATAGCTCCAGATATTCCATTCATCCGGGTTCCACCAAGATGTATCGTTATTTGCGAGAAGTTTATTGGTGGAATGGCATGAAAAAGGGCATTGCAGAGTTTGTTGCTAAGTGTCCAAATTGCCAACAAGTGAAAGTCGAGCACCAAAGGCCCGGTGGTTTGGCTCAGAGAATAGAACTTCCGAAATGGAAGTGGGAGATGATCAATATGGATTTCATCACAGGGTTTCCAAGGTCTCGCAGACAACATGATTCTATTTGGGTGATTGTCGACAGAATGACAAAGTCAGCTCATTTTCTACCCATAAGACTGCCTTTTCAGCAAAAGATTATGCCAAGTTGTATATTCAAGAGATAGTGAGACTTCATGGAGTCCCAGTCTCCATTATTTCAGATAGAGGTGCACAGTTTACTGCACAGTTCTGGAAATCTTTTTAGAAAGGCTTGGGTTCAAATGTGAACTTAAGTACTGCCTTTCATCCTCAGACTGATGGGCAAGCAGAGCGCACTATTCAGACTTTAAAAGATATGTTGAGGGCTTGTGTGATTGATTTCAAAGGTAATTGGGATGATCACCTACCCCTCAGTGAGTTTGCCTAGAACAACAGTTATCACTCCAGCATCCAGATGGCTCTATACGAAGCTCTTTATGGGAGAAGATGTAGATCTCATATTGGATGGTTTGAAGTTGGTGAAGCAGGGTTGATATGACCAGATTTAGTTCACCAAGCTATGGAGAAAGTGAAAGTGATTCAAGAGAGGTTGAAAACGGCATAGAGTCGCCAGAAATCCTACACTGATGTTAGGAGAAGGGCGTTAGAGTTTGAAGTAGATGATTGGGTATATTTGAAAGTTTCACCCATGAAGGGGGTTATGAGGTTTGGTAAGAAGGGGAAACTTAGTCCCCGATATATTGGACCTTATCGCATAGTCAAAAGGGTTGGTAATGTAGCTTATGAGTTGGAGCTACCACAGGAGCTAGCAGCGGTCCATCCGGTATTTCACATCTCCATGTTGAAGAAGTGCATAGGGGATCCTTCATTGATCCTGCCAACTGAAAATATTAGGATCAAGGATACTTATCTTATAAGGAGATTCCTGTTCAAATTTTAGATCGGCAAGTTCGTAGGTTGAGAACAAAGGATGTGGCCTCAGTCAAGGTCCTTTGGAGGAACCAATTTGTTGAGGAAGCTACTTGGGAAGCCGAAGAAGACATGAAGAAGAGATATCCATATCTCTTTGAATTCGCAGATCAAGGTATTAATTTCCTTCTTAGTGCTCTTTAAATTATAGTGGGCATGTTGTTGTTGTTGTTGTTGTTGTTGTTGTTGCATGATTGCTTGTTGGGTGTTTGAATTGATGTTACACCCTTAGCCTTGTAAGAGTAAACTCCTTCGAGGACGAATGTTCCCAAGGGGGAGATATTGTAACATCTGACAATTTAAAATGAATATGAAGAAGCTTGAAATTGGAAGTAGTCATTTTTCGAAAAATTCAGAATTTGGAAATTTGGCTAAATTCAGAATCTAGAAAATTTGGTTAAGTGTGGAAAAAAAATGAGTTTTTGGTCAACTTCAAACAGTCATAACTCCTGTCTCAGGATGAGTTAGGTGTATTTCCAGATATTTTTGGAAAGCCCTTGGAATGACCTTTTCAACGCCACTGAGTTTGCTCGATTCCGAGTTCGTATGAGTGAGTTATGCCCTTTGGAAGTTGGGCAGTTGGCAGAGATTTCTGTCCGGAAATTTTTAAGGGTATTTTGGTCTTTTCTCTAATCAATTGTTTTGGTTATATTAAAGTGTTAGACTGATTTTAGATCAGTTTGTCTCATTTTTTTAAAGAGTAAAGAGCTAGGGCTTGGGAGAGAAGAGAGAAAGAAGAGAAGGAAGAGGAGAAAGAGAAGAGCAATCAAGGAGATCATCGTGGATATCGTCGGGGGTGATCCCTACTAGGTATGTGAGTTCATAGTGATGGGTTGATTCTTTCCCCCACACACCAAACTCGTTTTATTATTGAGAAAAGATTGGTTGTGTTGTTTGGAGTTGTTGGTTGTGTGGTTGATATTGTTAATTGTGTTGTTGAAGTCCCTTGTTGATTTGGGACATGATTTGGTTGTGTTTTTGAGTTGAATCTATTGTATGTAAGTTCATAGTGTTGGTTGGTTCATACCCCCACACGCCAACTCATTTTTAATTCCAAGAAAATATTTATTTTGGTTGTTGGAGTTGTTGGTTGTGTTGTTGAAGTTCTTGTTGATGAGGGATATGTTTTCAGTTGTGTTCTTGAGTTGAATCTATTGTATGTTGAGGGGTTTTATGTTTCTAAGTGATTGGGGCTGAAACCATTGAAGTTGAGGGCTGGCGCGCTTGGCAAAGTGCCCAACAGGCCCCTTTGAAGTTGAGGACTGGAGCCTGGCAGAGTGCCCAACAAGCCCCTCTGAAGTTTGAGGGCTGGCGCCCCGCACCTCTTAAAGCGCCAAGGACGCCAATCCTTCCCGTTACCTTCATTCTCCACTTTTTCATACATATTCCTTGGTAAAGTACCTATGTTTTATAGTTGTTTCCAATACTTTAAGGTACATCTTAACATCCCAAACTCATCCATAACATGTGATCAAACACCTTGAATTCATAATTCGGTTCAAGGAGAGTTAGTTTCCAAGTCAAGTGAAGTTAGAAGTCAAGTGAAGTTAGAGCCAAGTTTAGAAGTTAAGTAAGTCAAAGCAAGTTTTTTTAAGTTGTTCAAGAGTCTTTAGTGAACGTTTTAACTTCATTTTTAAGACTCAAGTTTCAAGTCAAGTAAAGGGTATAGAGTTTCAAGCCAAGTGAAGAGTCTCAAGTTTCAAGTTAAGTCAAGAGCATAAAGTCGAGTCCATTTCTCCAAAGTTATTAGGGAACTATGTATTTCCCAAAGAAGTTTCTAAATGTTTTTACATTTAAGTAAGAAAGGAACATCGATTCCAAAAGAGCCTTTCGGCTAGATTTTGAGTAATTATCTCAAGTTAAAGAAAGATGTGTTTAAAGACACTTATGAGCCAAAGTATTTTTTGGAGTAGTATTGAGCACCGAATTGGGGACACGAGTTCATATTAACTCAACTCTCCATAAGAACCATGCGCCAACATGGGATTTCTCGGGTCATACTTTTTAGATGATCACGAAAGTTAAGCTAGTGGATCCACTTAGTAAAGTTAGCTTCCTATATCACGGCAAGGTATATGATGGTCCTTGGGCAACATGAGGTAAAACGTTGTATCATCATTAGGGCTCATAGTGGTGGTTGTCAGTTAAAGAACCTCCCATATAAGTTATATTACTTTTATATAAGTAAAGTTGAATTGTTATTGTTTTATCATTAACAAGCTAAGTTGTTTATACTATTTTACAAGCCTTATATATTACATGTGTCTTATTGCTTTATATATTGAGTTCAGTTATTCATGAGTCGTACAGAGCCAAGGTAAGAGTTCCTTTTTACTCTTTTCAAGCTTAAGTGGTTGTTTAGCTTTCCAGCTCGCATACTCGTACATTCTATGTACTGATGCCAGTTGGCCTGCATCGTCTTATGTTGCAGACGCAGGTACCCAGGATCAGCATCCAGTACGCCGTTGATCCAACTGAGCACTCCAAAGTCAGTAGTGAGCCTCCTTGCATTCCGGAGGACTCAATTATTTTGTGTTCTTAGTTTTGTTTTATTAGGGTGTTGCGGGGTCTGTCCCAACACCCCTCTCAGTATTTTAGAGGCTTCATAGACAGTTAGTTTTGAGTCTCTCATCTATGTATATATGTAAATATTCTATTTTGAGATTTGAGTTGTCTTTGTGGCCAGATTTTATAAGTTAAGTTGTTTTGTAACCTTGCATTTGCATTGAGTTATTCTGTTGGGTTAGGTTTCCGCTCAGTTAAGAAAGCCAGGCCAAGGGTTCGCTTGGGGCCAGAAATGGTCTCAGGGTGCCGGTCCCGCCCAGGGTGTAGGTTCGGGGCGTGACAAAAGGTATAGGACCTGAACTGCCTAATGGATCCACTAGTCTATCTGAAAAAGGATTCATCTAAAAAGTATGATCCTTTTCTACCCATGGTGGCTAACATGGTTCTATGGGGGATGTGGGTTCCTTGAACGCTCCCCCAACTCGATGCTCGATACTACTCCCAAAATATACTGGCTCTTATGTTTAAAAAGAACATACTTCTTTTTGCTGATTTGAGATAATTACTCAAAACTTAGCTCAAAGGCTATCTTGGAAATCTCAGTTTCCTTTCTTGCTTCATTTAGAAAGCGATAACTCTTTTTCTGGAAAACCAGCCCGAAGGCTCTTAGGAAATCTCAGTTTCCAATCTTGTTTAAATGTGAAAACATTTCTTTAAAACTACTTTGGGAATACATAGTTCCCTAATAACTTTTGAGAAATGAACTCAACTTTATACTCTTGACTTAACTTGAAACTCTTTACTCTTTACTTGACTTGAAACTTAAGCCTTAAAATGAAGTTAAAACGTTCAACAAAGACTCATGAACAACTTTAAAGACTTGCTTTGACTTACTTCTTAACTTCTAGACTTGACTCTAACTTCACTTGACTTTGATCCAAGCTTTCCTCGAATTGTATTATGAATTCAAGGGTAATGATCTCATGTTTATGGATGAGTTCGGGAGGTTTAAATGTACCTTAGGGAAAGTAAGGAATGAAAGGGAAAACTTGGCATCCTTGGCGCTCTGAGAGGCGCGGAGCGCCAGCCCTACAACTTCAGAAGGGGCCTGCTGGCGCTCTGCTGGCGCGCCGCCCCAAGGACTGGGCTTCAGAGCCCCTTTTAGGGCGCGCTGGTTGGCGCGACGCCCCAACCCTTTTCCCCGAAAACTCAACTTTTATCCTTCCTTTTTCCAACTCTAAACCATATAAACCTCAAAGGTTCCAACCCCAAAAACTTAGAATCATTAAAACCCTCAACATACAATAGATTCAACTCAAGAACACCACCGGAAACATACACCAAACCAACAAGAACTTCAACACAATCACAACCAACAACTTCAACAAACACAATCAATATTTTCTCAGAATTAAAACGAGTTTGGCGTGTGGGGGAAAGAACCAACCCAACACTATGAGCTCACATACCTAGTAGGGATCAACCCCGACGATATCCACGACGATCTTTGACGAAACCTTGCTTGATCTTCTCTTTCTCCTCTTCTTCTCCTCTTCACTCTCAAACCCTCACTCTCACTCTTTAAAATGAGAAAAACTGATTAAAATCAGCCTAACACACTAATATATATCCAAAAGAAAAGGCTAGGAAAAGACCAAAATACCCTTACAAAATTTCGGGTAAACTGTCCTGCCAACGGCCCAACTTCCAAAGGGCATAACTCACTCATACGAACTCGAAATCGAGAAAAATTAGCGACGTTGGAAAGATCATTCCACGAAATTCGCAAACATAACTGGAACTACACCTAAATCATCCTGAGATAGAAGTTATGACTGCTCAAAGTTGGCCAAAACTCACCTTTTCCCCATACTTAACCAAAATTTCCAGATTTTTGAATTCCTTCCAAAAATGATTAATTCCAATTTTTAAGCTTCTTCCTAGTTATCAACTTGCAAGATGTCACAATAGTCATGTGCCTTGAGCATCCACTGTCCATGTACCAACACTGACTCCTTCCTCTCTTCTGCATAGAAATTAGCTGTTAGATTTAGGAACCCACTTCAGACGGAGTTCCCAGTAATTATTAAGAGGTCTGATAAGAAACCTTTCTGTCCAGTGAGGCAGGATGTTCTTACTGAAACGATACAGGGGACCGGGTCCCTTGTGTCCCTTTTTAACATCATTTCAGATCTAACAAATCTCACATGCCTTTCTTTAGCATTTCTCAGACTTTCACAATTTTCTTTCAAATGACCATTTCGACCACAGTGAGTGCACAAAAGGTTGTCAGATACAGACACATATTTGCTATGGGGATTGTAGGGAGGTTCTATTGGTTTGCGTCCCAACCCTTTCTTTCCATTGAAACTTTGATTGGACAGATTAGAGAGTATCTTATAGGAGTCAGTCCATTTTAGGGAGTGACTTAATTCTTCCTTGACCTTACTCAGATCCTTTCTCAGTTGAGAATTTGTGTCAAGAGAAGCGACTAACTTAGACTCAGAATTTTTTAGCTTTTCTTCCAGTTCTTCCTAAAAAATGCTAAAGCTTTCTCTTCCCACCTACTGAGTTTCCAGGGTTCTTCTCAGGTGTTATGTTACTAGTTTCTAGAGTTCCTATCCTTTCACTAATTTCAGCAACTTGAGACATGAGAGCAGAATTCTTAGCTTCACAGAAACTTAATTTTTTATTCAACATTAAGTTTTCAGTGGTTCGTTCATCAACACAGTCAATAAGCAGAGCAGCAAGCTTCCTCAAGTTTTCAATAGGCAGATTATCTAGATCATCTTTAAGATAAAAAAGAGTTACCTCGTCTAAATCCTCTTTATCATCAGAATTTGCCATTAAGGAGAAAATAGAGTTGGAAATGCTTTCATCATCTTCAATGGCCATCATTGAAACATCCTCATGACACTCTACATATTCTTCTGATTCACTTGAGTCATTTCCCCACACAGCAAAGGCTTTTCTCACCAACTGATCTGCAGGTGCCTTCCTTTGAGCATGGTCTGGGACCAAGTCCCTCTTGCGAGGTCTGGTGTTATGAGTTTCCTGCTTTTGACAAGGCTTGCCACACTTATGGAAAAGATCATTTGCAGTAGCAGTTCTGCTGGAATGGGTTTTCTTTTGGAAGCCTCCATGCTTCTTTAAGATCTTCTAAAATCTTTTAGTGACATATGTCATCTCATCCTCCTTTTCAGTCACCTCACTTTGAGATATTTTCAAAGCAATGGACTTCTCCTTCTTTCCTTCCTTCACAGTTATCCCTTGTTTCTTGTTCATCTCGTAGGTCTGAAGATTCCCAATCAGTTCATCCATAGGAAGCGTCATTAAATCTTTGGCCTTTGTTATGGCATCCACCTTGCTTTCCCAAGATTTTGGAAGCACCTTGAGGATCTTGCGAATTTGCTTATAGACAGGAATAGGCTCACCCAAACCTCTCAGCTCGTTGGTGATAGAGGTGAATCTTGAGTTCATCTCAAAGATGGTTTCCCCTTCCTTCATAATGAATTTTTCATACTGAGTGGTAAGCATATCAACCTTAGACTCTTTTACTCGCTGAGTTCCTTCATGGGCTGTTTGAAGACAATCCCATATCTCCTTGGCAGTCTCACAAGCAGAAATCCTGTTGTACTCATCTGCTCCAATTCCACACACCAAAATCTTCTTTGCTTTGTAGTTCTTTTCTATCTTTTTCCTATCTGCCTCATTGTAGTCCTTTCTGGTTTTGACAACAGTGGTGGTAAGCTCCTCATCCTTCATCTCCTTTGTAGGAATATATGGTCCATTAAGAATGATGTCCCATAACTCAGAGTCATCAGCGTTGATGTAGTCGTGCATTCGATTATTCCACCATCCATAGTATTGTCCATTAAAACGCGGTGGCCCGGTGGAAGATTGTCCTTCCTCCATATTGAGTGGAGCAGCCATTCCTTCAGGATCCTTTCTTTTCTTGGTGTTAACCAACTGAAAAGTCAAGCTTTGATACCACTTGCTGGAATGTATGCGTCCACCAGTATCAATGGAACCAGGTCCTCAGCACAGTTGAAACTAAAACAGTAAAGAACAAGTGCTGAAAAGTAAAGATTGACAAGAGAGTTTACGTGGAAACCTCCTTGCTCAAGGGAGTAAAACTACGACCTGGCCTGCCAGGACTTTTAGAACTGCTTTTCACTAATCTTCTCTAAGCAAAAGTAAAAGCCAGTTACAAACCAAGATTATCCTACTAATCCCAACTCTAAGTAACACCTCCTATTACTTAGACGAGCTAGAGTAGATACCACACTACCCACTATACTAATCCTATCCAGATTAATATAGATTTTAGAGTAAGAACCAAGTTAACTCTAACTCAGAACTCACAATGATTCACACAAGTTGAAACTTTTCTTATCACAACGAAACGAATCCTACAATGTAAGCACTATTACAAGCAAACAAAATAACAGCTGGTACAAGAAGCTCTTGAAGCTATCGATCAAATCCCTTGTTGTTCTTGAAGCTTAAAAAAAACTTTTTCCCTTTTGAATGAATGAATGATAATGTTGTTTGTTGTTTGATATACACCATGAAGAAATACTACCAAACGTACAATCAACCTCATCACTTCTGATTGGTGGAGTACTCTGCAGCTCACTAACTTTCTGACGCAGACAACTTTCCAGCTGTCCAGCACTTTGACCACTGGACGAGTATTCATACTCTGCAGAGGACCAGGTCCCTACACTTGTGAGGAGATCATCAAAACATCAAGGAACATAAGAATTTATCAATACATAACCGCTGTTTCTGAAGGGCAAGCATATTCAAAAAAGTTATTCTGAATTAGCACATTGCAGGAATTCAAAGATGTCGAGCCTAAACAACTTTGAGCAAAGATGCTCCATTTTGTACTAAGTTGTCTATCTCTGTCATATACTAATACAAACTTAATATAGTTTATTAATGCATTCAAGCAGCTATTTATTCCTTAAATCTTTCCTCGTTGGTGATCTTTAATGCATTCAGAACAGGCAAACTACATTCGATGTTCTGTTATTCTCTTCAGTTCATGTGAATTTACTATTCTAGTTTCATTTTAAGGCCTCAAAGTACGTATGTAGTGTGTCGAAAAGAGAAGTTAAGTTGCATATAGTTTTGTCTTAGACTAGTAATTTATGTGACGTGTGCGTCTTTTCTTAATTGGTAGGAGGAGATAGAACCATAAAGCATTCTTTTAATGCAAAAATCCTTTGATGATTCAGTCGTTGTCTATCTTTTCAATATTCTGTTCAAATTAAAATAGAGCAGGATCATGAGTGTACGACATAATAACAGTCGGCTATATCATTGACTGCTTGTTAGGAAGAACCATGGACATGATGATGTGAGGTTCATTGTTTTTAAATATGAACAAAAGAGAATTGACCTCTCTGGATCAATAATGTCCTTAATCTGCCAAGGACCATGCATTTTGTTGTTGATCAGGTTAACCATCAGTTAGGAGTTACTATATATACCGATGATACAGTTAAGACCCTTGAGCATACGTAACTTCAAAGTTACTATACATATGATGACACGAGTCATGGTTGCTATAGATCCGCTTCCGTTAAGGAGAAACTGTAACTAGTACTTTCGGTCCAAATACTATAAACAAGAGCATGTAGTAGGGATACTGTCATGAATCATTTCAAACATAAAAAAAGATATTTTCACTTCACCTGGTGTTATGGCAGAGTTATGTACTTAACCAGTGAAACCTTACTGCCAAGTGTTTTCAGTGGACATTGTGCATTCTGATTGATGTTTCTGTACTACTGTTAAGAAATTCAAACCTCAAGCTCGAGAACGTAGTTTTACGGCTCCTGCAAATACATTGGTGCACTTCCTTCAATGCAGGTGTGATAACAGGAATCCAATGGCTCTGCACACATAATTTACTCCCTAAAATCTATATTATTGAATGACCAATTTAACCCTATTGCCTCTAGGTTAAAGTAGATAATAGATACTCCATCGGTTCCTTGTTAGTTGTCATGTATATTAAGAAAATACTTGTTCAAAAAGAGTTGTCAATTTAAACAATTTACCACCCCAAGTTATGATGAGTGTAAGAGCCTGTTTGGATTGGCTTAAAAAAAAGGAGCTTTTAAGTCAAAAATAAAAAATCAAACTGAAATGACTTTTAAGTCAAAAAATAAAAAGTAGGGGAGACCTACTTTTGGTTTCTGACCTATTTTAAGTCATTTTTGACTTATTTTAAGTCATTTTTCTACCTTGCCAAACACTTCGTAATTTATTTTAAGTCATTTTGAACTTGTTTTTTATATTTGTCAAACACTTTCAAAAGTAAAAAATGGACTTAAAAGTAGGTTTGACCGATTTTTAAGCCAATCCAAACGGGCTCTAAGTCCTAAGTACAGCTTTAGAGCTTGTAGTCTTAGCTCTTTATTTAATGAGTCTGTTGTGTTTCGATTGAAGATTCTGTCAATGGATGCATTTGTCTTGTCAGTCGGGATACACAAATTTGTCTATGGAATCCATCAATTAGAAAGTACAAGAAATTGTCTTATCCTAAAATTACCTTGGTCGAGTATATGGTTTTGGATATGATGTTTATAAGCTAGTGGTTATCTTTAGCATTCACAGACATAAAGTTCAGTTCAAATTGAGGTGAAAATATCATATATATATATATACATAAAGAACCCTAGGCCCGCCTATGTGGCGCCACCACAAACTAGAATTCCCTTTTAATTTATTTATTTTCAAAATTAGCATTTTCCTTTCATGAAAAGTTGTGACTTTTATGAAACGTTGTACCTTTTATGAAGAGTTGTGACTTTTATGAAAATTTATGACGTTTATGAAAAGTTATGACTTTTATGAAATGTTATGACTTTTAGGAAGAGTTATCACTTTTATGAAAAGTTGTGACCTTTTCGAAGGGTTATAACTTTTCCAAAGAGTTGTGACATTTCTGATGAGACACAATAAGCATTTGTTCACACTACCTTTTGTTGTCTATAAATAGAGGGATTTTCTCTCATTTTCAAACAACAAAAAATCTAATCTTCTTCTTCTTCTTCTTCTTCTTCTTCTTCTTCTTCTTCTTCTTCTGCACACAGACATAGATAACTACAAAATAAATTAATTGCTCATATTCTATATGAAATATGGACAGATTCTCAAGTTTACTACAAGTTGTAAATATTTTTCTTGAAGTAGTAAATGTGTTTCTCAACACTGCGATTGGAATAGAAGTGTAGTTTCAAATTGAACTCCATCAGTATGTTATGTTGATTATTAAAAAACACTCAAACAAACTGAATAGTTTTGTGTAATATTTTTTTCCCTTTCAAGTATATATAATAAGTTCAATTGTTGTCCAATATGATGATACATTCTCCCTTTGATTTTTCATTTTAATAATTAATTATGATACATTTAAATGAGAAATTTTAAAATGATATATGTAAAGCAAAAGGTAGGGTTGAACTTTTTACACGTTAGAATAATAATATTTGTTCACTTTTTTAAGCCTTTTAAAATTTATTTATCCTTTCACCAACGATTATTCATTTATTAGAAAATTTAATATCTCAGGTTGATGTTCATTTGATTCCCCAAAAAATATCAAATAGTAACACTTCTCGAAAGACAAATGATAAATTATAAAATCAAATTAAAGAAGATTGATTGAAGGATAAATTATAAGATGTTATATTTTCCTTTACATTATTAATGTTTGTTATTATGTAATCTTGTATGTAAGATAAAATAGTGTTTTAGTTCTAATGGCAGATAAGTTAAAAGTATTATTTTATAAATTCTCGTGTGAAGCGCGGGTAATTTTACTAGTATATATAAAAGAGAACCTCAGGTCCGCCTACATGGCACCACCACAAACCATGATTCCCTTTTAATTTATATATTTCCAAAACTATCCTTCCCTTTTCATGAAAAGTTGCGACTTTTACGAAGAGTTGCGATTTTTCTGAAAAGTTGTGACTTTTATGAAAGACTGTGAACTTTTCGAAAAGTTGTAACTTTTCCAAAGAGTTGTGACCTTTCCAATAAGGCACAATAAGTATTTTTTCACACTACCCTTTGTTGTCTATAAATAGAGGGATTACCTCTCATTTTAAACAATGAAAATTCTGAACTTCTTCTTTTTCTTCTACAGCACAATTAAATATTCGTGTACTTTGCTCATGTTGAGTGGCTCACTGACAACGTTATTTTTGTATCAATACATTGGTGAATAGAATCGTTCTATTCAGTGAGGATTTATTCCTTTAAATTTCAGGTACTAAAGGGGAATAATTTCATTAAAGGGACATTGTGCACTCAATGGGCTCAATTTTTTCCTTTCTATTTTCATTCTATTGTTATAGATCCTGATATATTTTTTATAGTCATTAATCTATGCTTATATTATTAATTTTTGTTTTTGAGTACATGTTTTAAAATTTGTTGT
Source organism: Solanum verrucosum (assembly GCF_900185275.1). Classification (NCBI taxonomy): domain Eukaryota; kingdom Viridiplantae; phylum Streptophyta; class Magnoliopsida; order Solanales; family Solanaceae; genus Solanum; species Solanum verrucosum. The sequence goes on from NW_026019958.1 coordinate 796,485, forward strand.
TTATGTTTCTGCAAAGCTATTGTTATAAGTATTTTTTGGTATAAATTAAATAACACACATTAATTGAGTATTCACGCAAGTTTTCTCTACTGCAATTGTTGAAGGTACAATAAAAAAATCCCTTAAAGATCTATACTACCATCTCTTGAAGACAAAATTCAAATTTGGTATGCCATTGTAAGGACATAAAGACCTTAAAAACCTTATCGTACCTTGATGTGCGAAGTGAACTAGGAAAAGAAGACAAGAATTAATAACTTTTGACATGATGTGCCAAATGACCTATAGAGGAATTTGACTTTGACTGGAGCCTCTTTTAATCCCAAAGACATAGATAAATACACAAGTGTTTCATAGAAGTGTAGTTTCAAATTGAACTCCATCACACTGGTACGTTGATTTTTAAAAAGCACCCAAACAAACGGAATCCTTTTGTGTAATATCTTTTTCTTTCAAGTATATATGATAAGTTGAATTGTTGTCCAATATGATACATTCTTCCTTTAATTTTCCATTTTAATAATTTCTTATGATATATTTAAATGTGAAACTATAAAATGATATATGTAAAACAAAAGGTAGGGCTGAACTTTCTACACATTAAAATTAGAATATTTGTTCACTTTTTTAGGTCTTTTAAAATGTATTTATCCCTTCAAAAATGATTATTTATTTATTAGAAAATTTAATATCTCAGGTTGATGTATATTTGATTTCCCAAATATATCAAATAGTAACACTTCCTGGAAGCAAAATGATAACTTATGAAATTATTAATGTTCGTGACTACCTAATCTTGTATGTAAGATAATATAGTGTTTTAATTTTAATGACGGATAGGTCTTAAGTATTATTTTATAAATTTCGTGATATTAAATTCTCACGCGAGGCGCGGGTAATTTTACTAGTATAATCTATAGAGTGATTTGCGAAGAACTGTTGATAATTATCGATGTTTGGTGCCACAATAACAGTCAAGTAAGTTTGTGAATGGAAAACTTCATTGGAATACTAATAGGTAGAATATCCTTGTTTCATCTGGGCTACCAACCCGAGGAGATCAATTATCCTCTATACTAACCCAACATCTCAAAAACTATTCGTTAGGATCCATAACTACTATTTGTCCATTGGAATAGCGCACCTTGTCCATATAGACAGGGGCGGATTTAGACACTGTCACGTGACACGGTTTCGTTGATTTTTTTTACCGAATATACCTATATTAAAAATAAATAAAAAAACAACTAAAGGGTAAAAAACTTTACAGGGCAATCCTTGCAACATAATGTAGCTAGCTCATATGGCAGACGCGCCACAGTCTTTACGCGACGTCACGGGTTCGATTCCCAGGGGGTACGTTTTTCTTTCTGTGTTTTTTATTCACTTTTTCTGTTTGTTTTATTCACATTTTAATTTTTTCTTTTCTTAAAATTATTAAATTTTTGTTTTAAATTCAAAACAATAGGTCCCTTCATTAAAAACCTACCCACCCACTTAAATTCATTCAAAATCTAACATTTTTTTTTTTAGAATTAATATAAAACTCAAAATCTCCTTTATCAATTAGAGTTATAGTTAAATAAAAATAGTGTTGACTCCTTAAATCCTTGTATTAGTATATTTCTGACTTGTGAGTTTGTTCAATTTTCTTTCCGTTCTTGTTCATCAATCATTGTTATTTGCCTCTCGAATCTCCACATCAGATTAATATTTTTTTGCTATTCTATTTTTTTTTATTATGTGTTTGAATTTTTATTCTTATATGTTCATAACAATAATTTTATGTTTTACATTTTTTTTTTTAAAGATGTTAATCATTTATTTGCAATGCAATCTCATGTTGAATAATGTTGTATAAAACTTTATTTAATAATATGAAGATGTGAATGGTTTAATTTAAAATTTTATAATATTATCTAATTAAATGAGGCCTCCAAGAGGCCTAAAATAAAACTTTCATTGATTTTCTTCTTGAGCCATTTTAGTCCTTTTAATGGTGACATCGCTTTGAAAAAATCGTGCGTACACCCACTGCATATAGACCCAAACACAAATAGGAACAAATGTGATTTATTAGCCGAAAACCTTTCAATATCATCATCTCATATATAGAGGTACATCAATTTGTCCACAAGTTTGAAAACCATGTTTAAAGTTATTAAATATATAGATGTCCTTCCTTTTTCCTAGGGTATCGTAATGATATACTTCAGTTGTTTTTAATTTATATTCTTCAATTGCAGTGTTGCACTTCAATAATCGATCGGAACCCCTTAATTTTTTTGAGAAAAAAAAAGTAAAAAACTGATGGTCTCTGTCAATTTTCTTTTTAGAAAAAATTATTATAGTTGTCGTACATTTTTGCATTAAAAAATAATTAAGAAAATCAATGAAAACCGAACCGACCGAGTGTATCAGTTATTTTTTTTCCCGATATTACCGGAAAGCATGTGATAATACAAAGCTTTAAAGATTGGTGTATTATTTATTTTGGAAAACTTACATAAATATACTATAAATAAAAAAATATTTACCATTAATAGCAATATCATTTTTTTTCACTTGATCACTTTTAATACATTTATAATACACTTATAATACAATGTGTCAACTTCTTATCAAACAAGCATAATATATTTTTAAAAACAGTTATAATACATATATATTGCATACTTAATTTACTTTTAATACATATTGCAGATTTAACATAATACTGCTATGTATTGCTATAAATGGAAATAAGTAAAAAATATCGCTAAAATCAGTAACTACGAAGTATTTGGGGATAAAGAGAAGTCTAAGAATTACGAAATATTGTGCGCTACACCTTTATTTAGACACATTTATTTTGAATTATTAACTGTTTTATAAATTTTATTTCAAAATAATTAAAAATTATATGGGAATAGTTTGACTCTTATTAGGAATTAACGGAAATAAATTGATAAAAGGAGTTGTATACGAATAGGGTTTTAGTATATGTACAGAGAGATTCATATAAGTAAAATCAATTCTCAATTTTCATCAACCACCATGGAAAATTCAATTCCTGTTCTGCCAGAAGAACTTGTTACTGAAATCCTTTCGAGGCTTCCGGTAAAATCCCTCTTGAAATTCATGTGCGTTTCAAAATCTTGGCTTGCTTTGATTTCTAGCCCTGAATTTGTCAAAACTCATCTCAGCTTAAATGCTAATAACAACGAATACACCTGCCATAAGGTTATGATGTTTGAACGTACTGCCTACACTTTTCGAGATTGTAGTGTTAGCTCTTTATTTAATAACTCATTTCGAGATTGTAGTGTTAGCTCTTTATTTAATAACTCATCGATCAGGGCAAACAACTTGGATTATCCCAGGCAAGTTCCATGTTGTTTTAATATGGTAGGTTCTGTGAATGGATTGATTTGTCTTGTTAGTCAACTGAAGGAATTCTTTCTATGGAATCCATCAATTAGAAAGTATAAGAAGTTGTCTGATTGTAAAACTAAAACTAATTTCGTGTATTCCGTATATGGTTTTGGATATGATGAGTTCCATGATGATTATAAGGTAGTCGTTATTTTTATCATTGGCAGAGATGACTTTTCACTTCAAATTGAGGTAAAAGAATATAGTCTAAAAATCGATTCTTGGAGAATGGTTGATAATTGTCCAAGTATCACACCGCTACAGCAGTCAGGTATGTTTGTAAATGGGAAACTTCATTGGGTTAGTGTTATTGATCTTAAACAAAGCATCATTTCTTTCGATTTGGCTTATGGGAAATGGGGAGAGATGGAACTACCCTGTTATTGGAAAGGAGGAAGAGGTGAGGTTTTGAGCTTGGGAAGTGATCGTTTGGTCTTTTGTGATTATGACGAAACATATATGTTAGATGTTTGGCTTATGAAGGAGTATGGGGTTAAAGAATCTTGGATGAAGATGTTTACCATCAAGATTTCAAAGGATCAATTGGTGTATGGATTTCTTGGGCAAAGACGTGTACACATGGCAAGTGGAAGTGAAATTTTGGTTGTATTTGGATCAAGTTTCATGATATACAATACAAAGGGTGACCCGCTCAGATCTTCAAAGATTATTGAGGCTAATAATTGGGACGAGGCGGAAATCTACATTGAAAGCCTAGTTTGTCCTTTCTCTACAGTAGGGACTGAGGATGCAACAAAAATGGGACTGAAAAGCTCTGGTTGCGGAACAATGAAATAACTTGTAAGAGTACTTTCTTGTCAAGTGTTGTTGAATTATGCTTATTTTAAAACTTGTTAGTCATTTTCCCTTATGCTCTATTTTCAAGTAACAATAATTTTGTCTTCAACTTCATGCAAAATGGCGCTGGAAATTGTTTCTCTTATTTGAGCAGTGTTTCGAGAATATGTTATAGCTCTAGACTTTGTAAAAAACAAAGAAGTGCGATCTAGGACGACTTCATTTTTATTTTTTACTGAAAAAAACTTAACTAGGAAAACCAGAGGAATCTCGTCAATTCTTGTACAAAGATTAAGGTCGGGTAAAGTATCTAGTTTTTGGTTTTCCCTTGCTGCGAATAGCTAAGTGTTCGGTTTCTTGTGGGCTAGTTTTGGTCTTCCCTTGCTGCTAATTGGTTAATTGTCTTTTCTTCGGAACTATCTTCTCTTCTTTCACTTTATTAGTAACAATAACATAAGAAAGACGGCATTGCAAGGAGAGAGTATTTTAGGAAGCTCGTAGGATTGTTGTAACAGAAGGTTTCCTTCCCTTGAATGCCTGCTGTGTGTGTAATCAAGCTGAGGTTGATCTGCTAATTACAGATGAAGTAAATGCTATTTCTCCCTTTTAATTGTTCATGTTTCCATTTTTTTTATGGTTTCTGCAAATTTATTAAACTAATCATCCTTGTAGGGGAGCACGTAATGCGCACCAGAAAGATGCATAACCCCTGTTTCTCCCGTTTTCCAAAACGAACTGAGGATACAACAGGAATGAAGGTTGCAGAAGCTCAAATGGACACAATTGTTCAAGTAGCGGATCCCATCTTGTTTGGGACTGAGACATAGTCATAGTTGCTATGATATATAGTTTCGAGTTTTTCCTTTGCTGCTAATATCTACCTTTCTGTTTCTGTTCTGAACTTGTTTTGGTGTTTTTCTACTGCTAATCAGTAGTCTGTTGATTGTTGTCCTTCTCTATAACAACAGAGTTATTGCTTGTCATTTGACATATCAGTGAGGTGCTCTGTGAATTGCTATGTTTAATGTACTATACTTTTGTGAAGTGAAACCTAGCCAACAAGCTGAAACCTATGTTGTTCGGACTCTTTAAAAATGTCATCGCACAAATGTTGGATCTGTTGACACGGTGCATACTGTGATATTTTTGAAGTGTCCGAGCAATATAAACAAACTATCAAGAGGCTTGGAACCGTGAAGATTTCAGTAATTAGCCTCCAGTATGAACAAGTAAAGCAAATGCTAGCAATTATTTTTGCTCATCTTTTCAAAATTTTATGATTCTACAACAACAACATACTCCATGTAATTCTACAAGTGATGTTTGGTGTGGTGGTGCATACGCGGACTTTACCCTTACCTTGTGACGGATGGAGAAATTTCACGAATAGCCGTTTTTAGAGCTGGTAAGAAAAAAAAATTGTCCCCATTTATATTACAAAAAAACATTGAAAAATACTCGCTTTGTCCCTAATTACTTGTCCACTTTTGAATTGACACACCTATTAAGAAAACAACAATTGACATAGTGAGTTTACCATTTTACCTCTATTAATTATAAAGTGTGTGAATTAAAAACTAAGATTTTCAAGAAGTTCTACCTTTTTCAAAATAATTAATTGATGGTATAATAGGTAAAAAAATTGTCCTTTCTTTATTTGTCAAAATGGACAAATAAAAAAGGAAAATTGGACAAATAATTAGAGACAGAGAGAGTAAATATTTTCAACACAAATAAAATTTGGACAAATATTGTGCACTTTGAAAAAGCACAAAAGCATAATGAGTTGTAGACAATAGCATGATATTTATGTAGGGACGAGGACCATTATTTGCGGATAATATATCAAATAAAAAAAAATCTTGCTTAGTTAATTAATCTTTTCACGGATAATATATATATATAGTGATGGAACCAAAATTCTACTAAGAGGTGTCAAAATATAAAGAAGTAAAATCGCATAGAAGCCAAGGAGTGTAAATATGTAATATATATACATTAAAAATATTTTTATTTTAGCTACACTGTATTTTTCCAACGAAGGATTGTCGATCGACACCCCTCAACTACATGTGGCTATGCCACTATATATATATAGGGAGAAAAACCTAACTATACAATTTAAACACCCAAATTACTCCTATATAACAGTAATTTGACTTTTCATCGGCATAGCAATAAAATCCTTACAAAACAGAACAAAACTTTTTTTAAAAAAAATACCAAAATATAATAAAGGAGTAATTTTTTCTTAAAGAGTATTTTCTAGTCTCAAGCCAAAAAAATACAAGATATTTTCTAGAAAATATTTTTCATTCACCAACCAAACATTAAAAAATATTTTTCAGATAATATTTTCTACTCACCAATCAAACATGAGAAAATAAATTAGAAATCCACTTGTTTTCCAAGAAATTAAACATTTTTTAGGAAAATATTTTCCTTCATACCAAACACACCCTTTGAAACAGATTGGAATCGTAAGAGGGTTTTTATTAGAAGCGTTGAGAGGATTTTAGTGATGAGCTCTGGTGGAAGGGTAGGGATTTTCGAGATTAAATCTTCCATTGGAAATGATGGAAATTGAGAGAATGGTTTGTGAGTTTTACTTGTGCATGGGAGAGGAGCCATTGCCAATGTGGAATTGTAGAAATCACATAAGTCCTTACAAAATTGAACTCTTAGAACTCTTATGCTTTTGTGCTTTTTCAATTGCACGATATTTGTCCAAATTTTATTTCTATGTTGAAAATATCCATTTTTCTATGGGGCAATTTTTTTACTCACTAGTAGGGGTGTACATCGGTTGGTTCTGTTCAATTTTATGTATTATTGGTGCAGTTTATAACCAATAAGAAAATGCTTATAAAACTAATATATAACGTCTCCAACAAGTTGACACAACAAGACAATAACGTAACTTACAAATGTTCATAAAATAGAAACAATAATAACTAACATGAAAAGAATTATACAAGTGTAATACAAAGAGAAATTAAGAGGAATATGATTCTTACTTTAGGTTTTGATGTTTTGTATAATGTGAAGTTGTGAACTCAAAGTCATTGTGAAGTGTGAATTGAAGGTTAAACCGCAAAGGCATTAACTAGTAAGGTATTGAGATTATATTTAATATTTATGTACGGGAAAAACAGTAAATTACTACAATCTTAATGAGTTACGGTTTATCCAATAACCCAATATCAAAAAACCAAAACCAAACCGATAACCAGATAATTTTTTTTATAAAATCATTAAAAATCCGTTAACCAATAATAATAAACTAATAATACTTTTTTCGGTTCGATTTATCGGTTGGTTTGGTTTTTGTCCACCACTAATTACATAGGATTCACAAAATATGTCAAATGACAAGCAATAACTCTGTAGATGTAGAGAAGGACAACACTAAACAGACTACTGATTAGCAGTAGAAAAACACCGAAACAAATTCAGAACAGAAACAGAAAGTTAGATATTAACTGTGGAAGTAGGTCTCTTCCTATGAGAATTGGGCTTATTCTCAAATGCACTCATGAAATCGGGATAGCACAAGGCCATAACGTGCTGGGTATAAAGCTCATGTCAACACCTTGATTATTATGTGTGAGCAGTGATATTTTATTTCCCTTAAGCAGTCATAGTTCAAGTCTGAGACCACTACGACTCTGGAGTAAAAATTATTGTTTCACTAAGTGAAAGTTCAATGCAGAGCATACCTTCATTATGCATAATAGTCTTTCTTCAGCTGATATACTCACTTGTCTAATACTTAAAATGAGTGGGGGATTGTTGTGGCATTTCAATATTATTATACTTTGCTAAATGTCATTTGCTTTCTGCCTAATAACACATCATTAGGTGCATTACTACCGTTTGGCAGTTGATGACATTTGATGTCATCTTTATAATCATTTGGCTTAATTGCCATTACTTTGTTATAACGTTGCTGAGAACGTTGTAGTGGCTGTCCGTTTTGCGGTTTTTCTGGCAGAAGATGTAATGGTTCTCCATTATCTCATTCTTAACTCCTCCATTATTCTTGTAACCTATGTAACTCCTAAGCTCATTATCTTCACTATTTACTACACCATTTATCTTCTTATTCATTGCTAGGAAGACTTCTTCTAATATAAATAGTGGTGGTCTTCATTTGGTTTGAAACACACAACACACAAGAAAAATATAGAGTGCATAAAGTTTGTCAAAAAGAGAGTTCTTATTAGTTGAAGGGAGGTGTTATGAACCAAGTCCAACCCAATAGGAATACCAAGATCACACAAATAGTTGTTGGGCTGGCAAGACCTATTGGGCTGAGAACAAGCAATTGGGCCAGACTATGTTTGGGATCCGGGTTGATAAATACGACTTGGGAGAGCAAATTGGACTTATGCAAATTGTTGAGAAAATATCCAAGTCCTCTCATCCCCTTTCTATGAGTTCTTCTTCTCATCCCTTTCTTGTACTTGTGTTCTTCCATTTCCATTTAGTTCTTAAATTCCTTTGTAATTTCAATTACGATTTAGTGAAATAGACTTGTTGGTTGTTTGAATTTGAATTGAGTGGTCTTTGTTATTGGGTTTGTTACAGGAGGTGTTCTTTTTTGTGGAGCTTTGGACTCAACTCTTGTCCAGAGTTGTTGAGTTATACTTTGTGAAGGCTGTTGTATCCTGGAGGGGACAAGTCAAAGAGGACTACTGTTGGACCGGTGAAAACATTTGCTGCAGTGGGCTTGAATCTCCTTAAAAAGAATGAGATATCCGTGCCTCAGCCTGAAGAGATTTCTGTTTCTTCATTTTATTTCAATTGTAATCTTGTAATTTTATTATCTTGTAATTTTTCACTAACACCTGCGAATAATCCAGGTGTTTTATCTCGGTAACAGACTCATTAAATAAAGAGCTAAGACTTTATAAAACATCAATCAAAATGTATTCACAGGTTAAGCACATACACCAGCTGCAGTGAAAAGATCCTTTTTTATGTTTAAAATGATTCACAATAGTATCCCTATTACATGCTCTTGTTGTAGGGATACTAGTTAAGGAGACTTACAGTTTCTCTTTAACAGAAGCGGATCTATAACAACCACTACTCGTGTCATCGTATATAGTAAATTTGAAGTTATGTATGCTCAAGTGTCTTAACTGTATCTAATTCTAACACAAAACATCTAATTCTAAGACAAAACTATATGCAACTTAACTTCCCTTTTCAACACACCACATACGTACTTTGAGGTCTTAAAATGAAACTACAATAGTAAATTCACACGAACTGAAGAGAAAAACAGAACACCAAATGTATTGATATTTCAAATTTGAACATATTTGACAATCTAGCCTGAAAATCTAATAACTTTTACAAATGAAACAGTGCATTTCGAGATTAAGTGACTGCATCACCAATCCAATAAAAAATAAAATTTGTCCCTCTTTCTAATGGTCAGCTTTCCACTTTCGAACTCTACCGGATGCCAGTTCTGATTTCCCAATCAAATTTGTAGGTTGTTACTTCTTGTAATTTATTACAAGAAGGCTTGCTTTCATGACTCGAACTCTTCATATTAATTAAACAATCCATAAAACATGAAATCATTTTATTAGTTGTGAAAAGGATGACTTTTCTAGGATGGCAATTCCATTGCAAATTCGCATCCACAAAAATCTTAGGAATTTTCTCTCCTCTACACTCTAGTGATACCAAATTTGGAGCATTGATAATATCCAACATAGGATACCCTTCCCCAGCGGAAAAATAGTACAAGTGTTCAAGAGTCGGTGCTTCAATTTTAACGTGTTGGTTTGTAGATGTCTTAATAGTAACTGACTTGATCCTTTGAAGATTCAACAACTCAATCTTTTCCAACCCATGACAACGCTCAAGGACGAGACTGACAATCAAAGAACATCTATTAAGTATAGTCTGAAGCATGTTATCATCTAAACTTATAGAAGAAAGAGAAAGCTTTCTCAATGAATTGTAGTTCGCCACACCACTACATAACGGAACAAGCTTCAAATCAAAACCCCTCAGAACCAATTCTCTTAAAGATTTGGCTGCCAAGATTGTGAAAATAGGTAAGGTGTATAATGTATACCGAGGAACTCTAAATACAATATCTTTTACACCGCTCTGAAGTGCAATGTCAAGCCACTTATCAAACAAAGGAAAATTTTCTTCGGAAAAACTAGTGTCAGATAATTCAAACTTTTCTATAGGTATTTTTTCATCCCAATATCTCTCTATGATACTATCCACTTTTTTCATATTGTCATTAAAATAATCAAATTCGAATTCCAAATTGGGATGAGTCGACCAGGCTCGTAGCCATGTTTTGGAGAGAACGCTCATCTTGGTTGCTTCTTTAAAACTGAGAAAAGAGAGTATTTTGTGAATGAGACAATCAGACAATATGTCAGATGTGGCTCTCATTGTGATTAGTTGGTTGATCTCTCTGGAAAAAGTATTAGGGTTTGTCCTATTAGGTGATTCTTGAATTTATAGCTTATGCTTTCGTTAAAGCATAACTTTCCTTAAATTCTAGGGAAAAGGGTCTCCTATAAACCCTAAACTTTGTGATTTATAACTAATACACCCCTTGTCAAGAAAATAACTCATATATATATACCCTTTTCATAATCCATATATAAAACTCGTTTTATCAATTTATTTTGATACACGAGATAAGGTGAGATATCCTGGGATTAATTTTATACAACGTTTGATTGACGGTATAAATTTATTTTGGTCAAAGAAAACAGTACAAATTAGAAGTATAATATATGTATGCCTTCCAAAAGAGTTTTATTTTAAGTAGGAAACAGAAACGGACAGTTTTCTGCTCAATTTATCAAATATCAAGAGTACACTTTTCGTTACAAACGAGTATGGTATTAAAGAATCTTGGACGATGTTTGTGTTTGTATTTAAGGTGCCTTTTTAGTTTCAAATTTCTTATGTTTGGACAAAAATTCTTGTTGAAGGATGAGTCAATCAGATATCCAAAGTTTAATAAGTCAGTCTTGTTTCTGCCTAGTCAATTTGCCTTACTTTCTCCGGTTTTACAAAATGAACAAATCATAAACACAACAATATTCAGATGGACACATATAGTTGATATTTTCTCTTTGATCAGAGATAGGTTGCCTCTAAATCATTTGGTATCAGGCATTCATACAATCTTCAAATTCGTCTTTCATCAAATCATACAATCTTCTGATTACGGATTGCATCTTCTTGCAACATCTAGACTCACATCGTGTAGTTCAGACGGGCAAGCTTCCTTTCAAAACACCTTTTTCTGCAACAATTTCCAACTCTTTTTAAGTGTGAGGAATGGACGGAAATAAGGATTGGTATGGTGCTTGACATAGTCACCCACTTTCTCAAGTTAGTTGTCACTTTCTCAAGTTGAGTTGTATAATAATGATTTCGTTATTATACAACAATTCCCCCATTCCAACAATTGGTATTACATCTAGCTCATTTGTCCCTCGAGTCAGAGACTGAATTATTTTGAGTGTGCTGATACAGAGAACTGCAGCTTCCATTTTATCTCTTAAAAGATACAAAATTCACAGATATCATAAGTCTAAAACAGAACATATGCAACTTAACTTCTCTTTTTTATGCTCTGCTCTGTGTCGAAAATGTTTGATTCAGTAGAACTCATTGATTATATGTTACATTCACCATTTGCGCTAAATATTACTAAGTAACCCTCACTTGCAAATTTTTTTGCTGAACGGAATAGACAAAGCCATATATATTTCTTTTCAGTTCTGTTATCTCAAATTTGGTAGGCTACAGCTTCAACCTATTCTGGTGCTCTCAATTCTGATTTTAATTTTCAGCAACGAGAAGTATAAAGTAAAATGAAGACGAATGCACGACAAATTAAAAGGTGATTGTCTTTCTGAGACACCCATGGAATAGAATGTTAAGAAAGTTTGTTAAAAGAAAACCAATGTTGGCATCATCACGTAATTGTGGAACAAAAACTGGTGCAGCAACTTTTGAACATAAGTTCCCATAGACAGGGTCTCACTCAGAACTCTACTGTGAGCGGAATGTTTCAAAATGGGGACGGGAAATGGCCTCGAGGATAGGGGCACATATGACTTACCAAAACATCTGCTGAACGACATCTATAAGTGGTGCAGCAACTTTTGAACAAAACTGAAGTCTATTCAAACTGTTAAGCATACAAATACTGAAGTGTTACAGCTCTGCTTATATCTTAAAGCTGCATAAGCTGGTTCATGAACTCTTTTTAGAGAGACATGAAAAAAGATTAACTAAAGTGCAATTCTATACTCGTGTGAAATAAGAGTTTTCATAGCAATAGAATGAACTACATCACCACTATAATGTAAAGGAAACACCAAACATACTTACTGTCATTCTGTATATCAAAAATAGAATGAACAACATCGCCACTATAACGTAAAATAAACATCAGAAACAGAAAAACAGAACACCAATTTGCACATAAAAATAGAATGAACTACATCACCACTCTAACATAAAATAAAATTTCTCCCCCTCCTTAAGGATCCTTGTTGCCCGCTCCTCACTTCTGAACTCAACAAGCTGCCAACTTGAATCTAATTTGTAGACTTTCACTTCTTTTAATTGACTATGCAAAGACTTGCTTTCATTAGTAGTAGAATGACTCAGACTCTTCATATACATTAAACGGTCCATGAAAGATGCAATTGTTTTACTAGTTGACTCAAGGATGAGTCTCTTAGGATAACAACTCCATTGAAAATTAGCATCCACGAAAGTCTCAGGAATTTGATCTCCCTTATACTCTAGTGACACCAAATTTGGAACATCAAGCATATCCAACATAGAAGACTCTTTCGGAACACTAAAATAAGACAAGTGTTCAAGTGTTGGCGCTTGAATTTTAACACGCTGCTTTCTACCTTTCCAAATGGAAATTGACTTGATATTCTGAAGATTAACCAGTTCAATCTTTTCCAACCCATCACAATAATCACATACGAAACTGACAATCAGAGGACAACTATTAAGTAGAGTCTGAAGCATTTTTTCGCTTAATGTAACAGAAGACAGAGAAAGTAATCTCAAAGAATTGCAGTTTACGACTCCGCTAGATAACGAAGCACGCTTTAGATGACAACCCCACATAACCAATTCTCTTAAAGATTTTGTTGCCAAAATTTTGAAAATAGGCAAGCGGTATGATGAATATTTAGGAACGTTAAAGGTGAGATCTTTCACACCATTCTGAAGTGCAATATCAAACCACTTATCAATCAATGGAAAACCTTGGGAGGAAGAATCAAAGTATGATAATTCATACTTTTCTATAGGGATTATTCCGTCCCTATATCTCTTCATGATATTATCCACTATATCTAAATTGTTTCCGTAATAATCAACTATGACATCTAAATTGGGATGAGTCAACCAGGCTTGCAGCCATGTTTTAGAGAGAATACTCAGTTGTGCTGCTTCTTTAAAACTAAGAAAACAGAGTATTTTGCGAATCACGCATTCAGGTAATATGTCAGCTGTCTCTCTCCTTATAGTCATACAATTGTTCATACATACCTTAGGAACCTGTTCTTCTACTTCGGTGCTGCTCGAAAACTCGGTAATCAGCTCTTTGTCTCGCTTCTCCACTTCCCACTCAAGTCTTTCGGTAGATTCAAACATTCTTAGAACCAAAATTTTGTCCTCAGTTACTTTCTCCCTTTAGAGATTTCTACAATACATGTTCTTCCATTTATAAATATTGGTATACATAATTCAAAGAGAGAAGTATTGAAAACATCTTAAACGTGATGCAAATTATTATTTCATCCCTGAACTATTATGGCAGCCTTAAAAACACCCTCTTACTTTACTAACCGAACTTAAATACACCTCCATAAATACACCCCTAAGGTTGTTTTCAATACTTCTTTCTAATTTAAAATTTTTAAATAAGGAAATTAGTAGTATAAGGCAACTTGGACACTACATGTGAATATTCAGAATTTAATTAGGATTATAACTCTGTTTACCTGTAATAGGCATTAAATAGTTTGAACTAAAGGTTTTATTTTGGCTTTAAACAGTTTAAACTAAAGGTTTTATTTTAGCGTGACATAAATTTTACCAAATTAAAACCTATAAACTCCCAGGCACAACCATGAAGAGAGCAGAAGGACATTGCAGAATGTATGGTTGTACAATAATAAGAAGAAGAATCATAGTAAATATCAACCAACAGCTGATATATTGCCTGAACTTGTTATTCATAAAATACTCTCGAATCTTAATTATGTAGAAGCATCACGGATAATAATTCTCTCCAAATCATGGCTACAAGCTTGGTTGACTCATCCTAACTTGTTATTCGTAGCTTATTCAAGGACGGAGGAAGAGGAGGAATGGAGGAGGAGAGGTAAAATTGACACCGATATAGTGGATAAAATTATGAAGAGATACAGAGATGAGAAAATTCCTATAGACAAGTTTGAACTTTCCATGGACATTGTAACACCTACAAGTTATCTTTCCTTTTCGATTGATAAGTGGCTTGACATTGCTCTTCAGAGTGGTGTAAGAGAAGTAGTCTATAGAAATTTAAGATATCATTCATCCTTCTATATTTTTAAAATGTTGACAGCAAAATATTTTCGAGAACTGGTGCTGAGGAATTGTATTCTGGTGTATTTTTCTTCATTACCTACTAGTCATGTGGGGAATTGTCATTCTTTGAGAAAGCTTTCTCTAAATAATGTAACTGTAGATGACAACATGCTACAGGGTCTACTCACTAATTATCCCTTGATTGACAATTTAATCATTCTCCATTGTCGTGGGTGGAAAAAGTTTGAGGGGCGGAATCTTCAAAAGATTAGGTCACTTAGCATTACGATAAAGAGTGAACAGCTTGTTAAAATCCAAGCACCAACTCTTGAACACTTGTCTTATTCTATTTATTTTTTGGGAAAATTGGATATTGCTGAATATCTGAATCTGAAATCTTTAGAGTTATTTGGCCCTTGTTATTCAAGAAGGGTTAACACTGGCAGAAGTGAATCCTTGAGGGACCTGAAGATTAATAATTTGCTCATTTGTTATTGTCAGAAAATTGAAGTAGATGCTCCAAATTTGGTATCACTCGAGTATGAAGGAGATGATATTCTGCAGCTTAAACTTGCAAAAGAATCAAGCAATTTCAAGAAGTTAACTCTTAATTTCCGCAAATATTCTTTGAATGATGGGTGGTTTTGTCGGTTGATGGAATTTCTATTAAATTCGGAATTTCTATCAGATTCTAGCTCTTGGTTTCAAGTTTCACTGCATATTTACAGTTGTGATGGGATCAATATGGAGTATTTGAAACAACACTATAGAATTGCTATCCCACAAGTGAAAGTTTTAGATGTAATTATAGAGTCAAGAGACGATTTCCCAACATTTGTGGATGCTTTGTTGTGGTGTTTTCGTCCTAGGAGACTCAACATATCATCATCATTCAAAATGATTATATATCTCATCAATCAATTACTATATAGGAAGAATTCGAGTCATTCTACTTCTCATGAAAACAAGCCTCAACTTAATCAATTAAAAGCCTACAAGTTTGACGGGAAGAATGGTAGTTGGCATCCTGTGAAGCCCAGGAGCATGAAGCTGATAACCGGGGACCCTAACGAAATGAAGAAATTTTATTTTTTATTAAATTGGTGATACAATTGCAAATTTTTGCAGAGTGTCCCCTCCTTGTGATATGACAAAAGTGTTGATAATATTAGCTCAAGGAATTTCACCACTTCGTCTGCATAACATGAGTAATTGCCTTCATTTAGTGAATTATCTCTGCATAGGACCGACCTCATTCGAGGAAAGCACTCCCTACCAAGGATTGTTCCGTAAGCCCGAACCTAAGACTGCACCACTGTAACATCCGACAATTTGAAATAGCTTTGAAGAGGCTTAGGATTGGAATTTTTCTTTTTTTGGAAAGAATTTTAAAGTTTTGGAAATTTGGCTAAGTATGGAAAAGGTGAGTTTTTGGCCAACTTTGATCAGTCGTAACTTCTAGCTCATGATGATTTAGAAGTATTTCCAGTTATGGTTGCATAGCCCTCGGAACGATCTTTCCAACGCCACCGAGTTTGCTCAATTCCGAGTCCGTATGAGCGAGTTATGACCTTTGAAAGTTGGACAGTTGACAAGGAAATCCGTCCGGGAATCATTAAGGGCATTTTGGTCTTTTCCCTAGCCTTTTATTTTGGTTTTATAAATGTGTTAGGCTGATCATTTTGATCAGTTTTACCATTTTAAAAGAAGTGAGAGTGAGGGTTTTGAGAGAAGAAGAAGAGAAGAAGAAGAGAAGAAGAGAAGAAGAGAAGAAGAGGAGATCATCGTGGATTTTCGTCGGGGGTGATCCCTACCAAGGTATGTGAGCTTTTAGTGTTGGGTGATCCTTTCCCCCACACACCTAACCCCTTTTATTCATTAAGAAAGGTTTGGTTATGTTGTTAAAGTTGTTTGTTGTTGTTGTTGGAATTATTGGGGGTTGTGGAACATGATTGGATTGTGTTTTGAGTGGTATTCTATTGAATGTTGAGGGATATTATGTTTCTAAGTGATTGGGGCTGGAACCCTTGAGGTTAGAGGATTTAGAGTTGGAGACGTGAAGGAGAAAGTCGGGCAGCTTGCGAGGAGCACGTCCGCGTCGCGGACTTGTTCCCTCTGTGAACAAAAATCTTCTCCGCGTCGCGGACAGGACGCGGACTCCACTGTTTTCAGAATTTATGTTCGAAGATTTTCTTTAGTTTGGCTGTCCCAAATCATTCCTAAATCATTCCTAAACACCCTGGGGTCCTTCCAAATACCAATCAAGTCCTTGAATCCATAATTAAATTCAAGAAAGTTAGGATCAAGTCAAGTGAAGTTAGAAGTCAAGTGGAGTTAGGACCAATCTTAGAAGTTAAGCAAGTCAAAGCAAGTCTTTAAAGCTTTTCAAGAGTCGTTATTGAACGTCTTAACGTCGTTTCAAGTTTCAAGTTGAGTTAAGAGTTTCAAGTCAAAAGTAAAGAGTTTAAGTAAAGTAAGGAGTAAAGAGTCGAGTCCATTTCTCCAAAGTTATTAGGGAACTATGTACTTCCCAAAGAAGTTCTAAATGTTTTTACATTTAAGTAAGAAAGGAGCCATGTTTTCCAAAAGAGCCTTTGGGCTAAGTTTTGAGTAATCGTCTCAATCAAAGAAAGAAGTTATTTTAAAAGCATGAGCCAAAGTATTTTTGGGAGTAGTATTGAGCACCGAATTGGGGACACGAGTTCATATTAACTCAACTCTCCATAAGAACCATGCGCCAACATGGGACGTGACGTATCATTCTTTTTAGATGATCACGTAAAATTAGGCTAGTGGATCCACTAAGCAAAAGTAAGGTCCTATATCGATGGCAAGGTATAGGATGGTCCTTTGGCAACGTGAGGTAAAACGTTGTATCATCACTAAGGCTCGTAGTGGTGGTTGTCGGTTAAAGAACCTCCCACAAAAGCTGTATTATGTTTATAAAAGAAAAGTTGGGTTTGTTATCATTTTATCCTTAACGATCTAAGTTGTTTACACTCTTTTACAAGCTTTATATGTATGGCTCGTGTCTCATTGCTTTACTTTGAGTCCAGTTACGTATATGAGTCGTTCAGAGTCAAGGTAAGTGATCTCTTGTTCTCCTTTCAAGCTTAAGTTGTGGTTCAGCTTTTCCAGCTCACATATTCGTACATTCCATGTACTGATGCCAGTTGGCCTGCATCGTCTTATGATGCAGATACAGGTACCCCGGATCAGCATCCTGTACGTCGTTGATCCAGCTGAGCACTCCAGAGTCAGTGGTGAGCCTCCTTGCATTCCGGAGGACTCAATTATTTTGTGTATTTAGTTTTGTTCTATTAGGATGTGCGGGGTCTGTCCCCACATCCATCTCAGTATATTAGAGGCTTCAATAGACAGTCAGTCAGTCAGTTAGTTTTGAGTCTCTCATCCATGTATATGTATATATGTGTAAATATTCTATTTTGAGACTCGAGTTGCCCTCTGGGCCATATTTTTATTAGTTAAGTTGTTTATGTCTTTGCATGACGTTGAGTTATTCTGTTGAGTTAGGTTTCCGCTGAGTTAAGAAAGTCAGGCCAAGGGTTCGCCTGGGGCCAGCAATGGTCTCCAGGTGCCGGTCCCGCCTAGGGTGTAGGCTCGGGGCGTGACAACCACATCCTTTGGTGGTATGCATTCTCCCAACTTACTACCAAGAATAATGCCTTTTCCTAGAGAAAGTACATGCAATAGCCAATCTTGTAAGCATTTAATTAATGTATTGAACATCCAGTACCAGAAATGTATATTGCTTACCGAGCTCATTTTTGGAGATGGCGCTCTCAATGGAATTCTTTCCATTTTTAGTACTCGAACACAAAATATCTAGACAAAAACTCATTTATTATATTGATATCTCCTTCCTTAATCTAGTCTTTTTTATTAGTATCATCTAATTAGGAAAAAAAAATTGGTAAAAAATCTTCCTCATTAACCCCTCAATGAATTCTATAGGTATAATACCCTATATAAAAAATAAGGGCATATATGTCATTTGGTACTGTTTCAAAAAGAAATAAGCTGATTGGTTGTTATTTTGACCCAATGGTGTTGTTTAAGAATAAAATTTGGGCTAAAACAAAAGAAAAAAAGAAAAGAAAATGGGGATTAAGAGGGGTTCGCTGCGTACATCCGGGACAAGTGCAGAAAGAAAAAGCAAAAAGTTCAGATAAAGAGCTTAGAGGGGATCTGAGGTTAGTTTTGTTTATTATAGTGTGAATTAATCATCAATGAGGCTGTTTAGCGGGATCTGAAGCACCTATTTAATATAAACTGACAGATTGAGAGTCTATCATGAACCTTGAGGATTGGGTATTCTGAATTTAGTATGAATTAGCCTAAACAAAGAAAGTAATACGAGATTATCATGATGTAATTAGAGATTGATCGAGGAAGACTAATGGATTGCTTGAGGTGACAAGTTTGGTATCTCAACACGAGTACTGTGAGTAGTAATCTTACCACAATTACACAGATTTCATGATTTTTACATGGTTTATAAAGTAAATGTGTTACTGACTGTTTTGAACTTGCATGTGCGACGTGTCATTTACTGGATATGATACTAAAAATATTAGTTGAGATGATCTCATTCTTACAAGATATGATTACTGTTATTGAAAAGGTTTTACACTTATTTGAGAAATAGTACTTTGACAGGTGATTGTTAAACTTTGAAAGGATATATGATTTGATAAGTTTTAAATGGTCTGTTCGATTTTGAAATGCTTCTACTGAATCACAAGAAAAATATAAATGGGAGTAGACCTTGATGAATCCCGTAGCTAACGACGGGTACGTTAGACTTGGTGCACCTTGTAATTACTGATTACTGATAAAGCCCTTGCTAGTGGGAAGGTAGAACTAGTGTACTATTATTGATATCCCTCGAGTAGGAATCTACTGATATGAATATTTAACTCCTTTATGAGGAGTTCACTGTTATTGGTTACTTCTTAAAGAAAAGACCACATTGATTACATGATTCATCCTTGGAAACCTCCCAGCTATAAGATTTGATATGGAAATGATTTTCTGAGCTAGTGTCTCACTCCTCGCTAATTATTTTAACAGAGATCTCAGGTGATATTGAAAAGGATTTCATTAACTAGAGAGTGTGATTTAGTAGCATCTGGTGAGCCCCGCATGGCAAGAGAACTATTGATTTGCTATGGTTTATTTAGTTTCTTTAAAAAAAACTCTTGGAGTCGTTCCATTTGTCATTTCTTTGATTTGAGTCATGATTAGTCCTTCGTATTGTAGTCAAGTGACTAATTTGGAACTTCTTTTTCGTAATTTAGAGATGAATTGGGTTTATTGCGTGACAAT
Organism: Solanum verrucosum; assembly: GCF_900185275.1. NCBI lineage: Eukaryota > Viridiplantae > Streptophyta > Magnoliopsida > Solanales > Solanaceae > Solanum > Solanum verrucosum. The sequence continues at coordinate 816,660 of NW_026019958.1, forward strand.
TAGATCATTGAAGGATATTATGTTGTGGCTTATAGTTGCTATTGGTTATGTTGTGAATTTCTGAGACGGGAAAAAATTCATGATGGGCCTAAAAACAAAGGAAATTCTGCCCGATTTTCTGTAGATTTATGTTAAGGCTTGCTTTGGGATTCTTTCCCTTTAGCGCCGGTCACGGACCTAATTCGGATCGTGACAATATGGATAGCCTAATAAAAATCTTCCTAACTAAACAAATTAGAAGATCAATTTTTTGTAGTAATTAATAAGATTAATTAAGACAAAAAATAAATTTCATTCCTTTGAATGTTTTTCTTTCCATAAATACATAACAAGTCTCAATATATTTCTCTTATTTAATATATGCCATCAAAAACACCTGAGATGAACAAATTAAAACTTTTCAAAATGGTTAATCACTCCTTAGTATAGATCATCTTCTTTTTATTTATCATTATGCCTTACAACATTGATGCAGAGAAGTACGAGGTGCGAATTTGGAATTTTCTTAATACTCATGAGCCTTCTTCTCAACTAGAAGTTCACTGTGCATCTGGAGACGACGATCTATTGAATTTCTAACTTATTTTCTCATGTTTGGTTGGTGAGTAGAAAATATTTTTTAATGTTTGGTTTGGGATTGAAAAACATTTTTTAGAAAATATCTTGTATTTTTTGCTTGAGACTAGAAAATACTCTTTAAGAAAATAATTTCTAACCCAAAAATTAACCCCGATAATCGATCTAAGACCCGACCCTGACACCCGAACTAGGATACGACCCTGACGACCATTCCAAAATCTGACCCAAGACCTGATCCACACTTTTGAACCTGAAATATTTATAAAAAAATAAAAAATTGATGGGGGACAAGGAGGGGGGCCTGAGGGGCTGGCTGGGGGTAGGAATAGTGTAAAAAAGAAATTTTAAAAATTTGAAATATATTTCAAAAATAAGTTTTTTTAAAATTTTTTTTATGACGGCGTAGCTGGGGTAGGGGTAGCGTAAAAAAATGAAATTATTAAAATTTGAAATATTTGTCAAAAATAAATTTCTTTTAAAAAAATTGTTTCAGAAAAAAAAGGAAAGAGTAAAAAATTTCAAAAAAAAGGTGGAGAGAGAAAAAGAGAATATGGTTATTCAATAATTCAAGAAGAAAATTAGAAAAAAGGAGAAAGATAAGGAAGAAAAAAATATTGAGGGGAGATATTTTAGGAAGAAAAATAAAAAGAGAGTTTGGGTCAAGAAAACGTTTTTAATCCATTTATTATATTTTGGTATTTTTTGTTTTTATTTTTATTTTGTTCGGTCTTATAAAGATTTTATTGCTATGTTACAAGTCACTTTTATAGATGAGTAATTTGAGTGCTTAAATTATATAGTTAGGTTTTCTCTACATATATAGTGGCGTAGCCACATGTATTTGAGGGGTGTCGACAGATTTTATAAAGATTTTATAATTGATGAGAAGGTTGATTTTAGTTATATGTTCATAACATCATAATGTAATCAAATATATACCAACTTTTTAGTATTACCAAGTTAATTTACTGTAACATTCGACAATTTGAAATAACTATGAAGAGGCTTAGAATTGGAAATAGTCATTTTTGGAAGGAATTCAAAAATCTGGAAATTTGGTTTAAGGGTGGGAAAAAGTGAGTTTTTGGCCAACTTTGAGCAGTCATAACTCCTATATCAGGATGAGTTAGGAGTATTTCCAGTTATGTTTGGAAATCCCTTGGAATGATCTTTCCAACGCCGCTGAGTTTACTCGATTCCGAGTTTGTATAAGTGAGTTATGCCCTTTGGAAGTTGGGCAGTTGGCAGAGAAATCCGTCCGGAATTTTAAGGGTATTTTGGTCTTTTCCCTAACCAATTCTTTTGGTTATATTGTTGTGTTAGACTGATTTTTAGATCAGTTTGTCCCATTTTAAAAGAGTGAGAGGGAGAGTGAGAGTTAGGGTTCTTGAGAGAAGAGGAGAAGAAGAGGAGAAAAGAGAAGAAGAAGCAAGGTTTCGTCAAGGATCGTCGTGGATATCGTCGGGGGTGATCCCTATTAGGTATGTGAGTTCATAGTGTTGGGGTTGGTCCTTTCCCCACACTCCAAACTCGTTTTATTTTCAAGAAAAGATTGGTTGTGTTGTTGAAGTTGTTGGTTGTGTTGTTGATTGTGTTGTTGAAGTTCTTGTTGATTTGGGACATGATTTGGTTGTGTTTTTGAGTTGAATCTCTTGTATGTTGAGAGATTTTATGATCCTTAGTGTTTGGGGTTGAAACCTTTGAAGTTAGGGTGGTTTAGAGTTGGGAAAAAGAGGAAGAAAAGTCGAGTTTTCTGGGGAAAAGGGGTGGCGCGTCGTGCCTGCCAGCGCGCCCCAAAGGAGCTTCTGAGCTTTCTCCCTTGGGCGCCGCGCCTAGCAGTGCGCCCCAGTAGTCCTTCTGAGCTTCGAGGGCTGGCGCTCCACGCCTTGCAAAGCGCCAAGGACGCCAAGTTTCCCCATTCTTTTCATACTTTCTCATGCATGTTCCTTGGTATTGTACCTATGTTTCATAGTTGTTTCCAACACTCCAAAGTACGTCTAAACGTCAAGAACTCATCCATAAATGTGTGATCATATACCTTGAATCCACAATCCAATTCAAGGCGAGTTAGGATCAAGTCAAAGTAGAGTTAAGGGTAAAGTCTAGAAGTTAAAGAAGTAAGTCAAAGTAAGTTTTCAAAGTTGTTCAAGAGCCTTTATTGAACGTTTTAACTTCGTTTTAAGGTTCAAGTTTCAAGTCAAGTAAAAGAGTATCGAGTTTCAAGTTAAATCAAGAGACTTAAGTTGAGTTCATTTCTCCAAAGCTATTAGGAACTAAGTATTCCTAAAGAAGTTTATAAATGTTTTTTTTTTTACATTTGAGTAAGAGGGGAACCATGTTTTCCAAAAGAGCCTTTGGGCTAAGTTTTGAGTAATTACCTCAACTAAAGTAAGATGTGTTTAAAGACACTTATGAGCCAAAGTATTTTTGGGAGTAGTATTGAGCACCGAATTGGGGACACGAGTTCATATTAACTCAAACTCCTCATAAGAACCATGCACCAACATGGGACTTGACGGGTCATTCTTTTTAGATAACCATGTAAGATTAAGCTAGTGGATCCACTAAGTAAAGTAAGGTCCTATATCACGGCAAGGTATAGGATGGTCCTTGGGCAACGTGAGGTAAAACGTTGTATCATCACTAGGGCTCATAGTGGTGGTTGTCAGTTAAAGAATCTCCCACAATAGATATATATATTACTTTTATATAAGCAAAGTTGAGTTGTTATTGTTTTATCATTAACGAGCTAAGTTGTTTACACTGTTTTACAAGCTATTTATATATTGCATGTGTCTTATTGCTTTATATATTGAGTTCAGTTATTCATGAGTCGAACAGAGCCAAGGTAAGTGTTCTCTTGTACTCCTTTCAAGCTTAAGTTGTGGTTTAGCTTTCCAGCTTGCATACTCGTACATTCCATGTACTGATGCCAGTTGGCCTGCATCTTATTATGATGCAGACACAGGTACCCCGGATTCAACATCCAGCACGCCGTTGATCCAGTTGAGCACTCCAGAGTCAGTGGTGAGCCTCCTTGCTTTTCGGAGGACTCAGTTGTTTTACTCTCTTAGTTTTGTTTTATTAGGATGTTGCGGGGTCTATCCCAACATCCATTCTCAGTATTATAGAGGCTTCATAGACAGTCAGTCAGTTGATTAGTTTTGAGTCTCTCATCTATGTATATATGTAAATATTCTATTTTGGGACTCAAGTTGCCTTTTGCCCAGATTTTATCAGTTAAGTTGTTTTATGTCCTTGCATTGCATTGAGTTATGCTGTTGAGTTAAGTTTCCGCTGAGTTAAGAAAGTTAGGCCAAGGGTTCGCTTGGGGGCCAACAATGATCTTCGAGTGCCGGCCAACGTCCAGGGTGTAAGCTCGAGGCGTGACATTTACATGGTTTACAATGTGGTGTAACCTTTGTGTCAAGTTCAAATTTTAATAACTATAAACAATTAAAATAATTTGTGGATTGTTGGTTAAAAAATAATGGTGATTTGGATTTAAAGTTGCAATATGTTATAGTGTATATATTTTGATGTATGATATGACTAATTTTTTGGTGATATGTTGGATTAGAACTATAAAAGATATTGATTTTTAATTGATGATAAAATTGATTTTAGTTATATGGTACAACTCTATAATACATAACACCATAATCTAGTCAAATATGTACCAACTTTTTAGTATCATCAAATTAATTTACATGGTATACAATATGATTTAATCTTGGTGTCAAGTTCAAATTAATTTAATTCAATTTTACAATAATTAATAAATTATACCAAATTATAACCAAATAAATTTAAAAAAATAAATAATTACATTGATGATAAATGTAATTTTTGATTATATGTTCCCGGCTTACATTCATGTAAAAAATGTTTTTTTTTTAAATGTAGGGAGAAAAATAAAAAAGAACAGAGAGATTTTTTGAAAAAACAAAAGGAAAAATTGTATGAAATAACAAACTATTAATTGAAATTAAATGTTATAGCCATAGTTTGTTTTATTTGTAATTCGCAGCAAACATTTCATGTTTTTGCCATCTGACGGGACCCATAACCCATTCGGTATACAAATACAGAATTTTAGTTTGTTTATACAAATTCAGTTTGTTGTTTGTATATATTACCCATTCAGTATACAATTGTTTGTATATATTACCCATTCGGTATACAATCACCCTTTCGGTATACAATTACTATTTTTTAGTTTGTTTGTACAAATTCAATTTGTTGTTTGTATATCGAAATATACAAATACCGAATTCAATTTGTTGTTATTTTTAGTTTGTTTTATACAAATTCAATTTGTTGTCTGTATACCGAAATATACAAATACTGAAATATATGTATATGTATACCGAAATATACAAATTAATAGCCATAGCAAACATAAAGTTTGATATGAATCGCAATTATACAAACTATAGTTATAGCATACAAATATGATTTTATGTTTGCTAAATCTAAAATTTACTCAAAATACAATGGGGTAGAAAATGGTAAATAAAAAAAAAAAGATGAGTGAAGAGAGAGAGAGAGAGAGAGAGAGAAATAGGAAAGAGAAAAAATTTAGAAAAAAAAAGGGTGGAGAGAAAAAAAGAGAATCTGCTTATCTAATATTTCAGGAGAAAGATTAGATTAGTGGAGAAAGATAAGGAAAAGACTAAAAAAGAGAGATTTTTAGGGACAAAAAAAGAAAGATTTTTTTTAATTCCTTTATATATTTTGGTTTTTTTTAAAAAAAAATATTGTTTTTTTTTGTAAAGATTTTATTATTACATTGGTGAAAAGTCAAATTAGTATATATATAGTGGTGTAGCCACATGTAGTTGAGGGATGTCAACTGACAATATTTCATCAGAAAATAGTGTGAGATTCTACTTCTTTATATATTGACACCTCTTAGTAGATATATATATTATATATATATATATTATACGTGAAAAGATTAATTAACTAAGCAAGATTTTTTTAATTTGATATATTATTCGCAAATAATGGTCCTTGTCCTACGTAAATATCATGCTTTTGTCTACAACTCATCAGACTCTAAGGCAATATGTTTTTTTTATTCTTGCAACTCATTCTGAAGGCCTCCATTCAAATTTGGCATGGTAGTATCACCCTTGTGCTTTTTCAAAGTGTACGATATTTGTCGAAACTATATATCTCATGCCAAAATTTAAAAAATATTGTTCTCGTAAAAGTTTTTTTTTCATGTAGGAAGTAAAAGGACAAACAAAATCTCCAAGCAGATGTGATGTAAATGCATGTGTCCATTAAATATGCAATGTCTTTATTCCAGAAACAAAATTGAACAACTCTTTCTGGTCACTACTTAAACAAATGTGTCCATTTGAGCTTCTGCAACCTTCATTCCTGTTGTATCCTCAGTTCCTCTGTTTTCCCTTGTTAAGTTTGTTTCAGTCGAAAAAATTAATGAAATCGTCCTAGATCAAAAACAACTCTAACAAGGACCTAAGCTAAGATTTCCAAGTCCTTGGCGCTTCTTTGTTTTTTGCACTGTCTACAGGCATAACTTCTACTCAATAAGAGAAACAATTTCTACCATGAGGTTGAAGACAAAACTATTGTTACATGAAAATAGAGCATAAGGGAAAAAGACTAACAAGGCAAACATAGTTTATAAAATAAACATAATTCAACACACTTGACAAGAAACTACTCTTACAAGTTATTTGTTACTTCGTTGTTTCACAACCTCAGTCCCATTTTTGTTGCATCCTCAGTCCCTACCGTAGAAAAAGGACAAACTAGGCTTTCAATGTAGATTTCCGCCTCGTCCCAATTATTAGAGTTAATAACCTTTGAAGATCTGAGCGGGTCACCCTTTAGATTGTATATCATGAAAGTTGATCCAAATACAACCAAAATTTCACTTCCACTTGCCAAGTGTAAACGTATTTGCCCAATATCCATACACCAATTGATCATCCGGCATCTTGATAGCAAACATCTTCGTCCAAGATTCTTTAACCCCATACTCCTTCATAAGCCAAACATCTAACATATATGGGTCGTCACAATCACACAAGACCGAAAGATTACTTCCCAACACTCCCAAGCTCAAAACCACACCTCCTCCTCCTTTCCAATAATAGGGTAGTTCCATCTCTCCCCATTTCCCGTCAGCCAGATCAATAAGAAATGATGCTTCTTCATACACAGTTTAGGACCAATAATAGTAATCCAATGTAGTTCCCATCACAAACCTAC